>NC_143527.1:1492500-1652500 GCF_031878675.1 Megascapheus bottae
GCCGAGGGCTCGCGTGGGGGCTCCCGCCCCGCCCGAGACCCGGTGAAGCGGGCGTGGGCCCTGTGCACACGTGCCCTGGAGGGAGTACCCGGCCTCGAGCGGCCAGGCCCAGGCTTTCCCACGGAGGACAGTGTGAGGCTGGACGGAGAGGGGGGAGCTGACCGTGGGCCGGTGGATGGGGCGGGGGAGCTGACCGTGGGCTGGTGGACGGGGCAGGGGGAGCTGACCGTGGGCCGGTGGACGGGGCGGGGAGCTGACGGTGGGCCGGGGAAACGCTGGGTTCCATGAGGAAAGGACGCTCTCCCGGTTTATGCTAGGCTACGTTATGGTGAGCCATGCTGTGCCATGCTGTGTCCTGTTAGGTCCCGTGCCCTCCCCGGTTTACGAGGACACAGGAGCTCCGGAATCCCCGCCCTCCACCAGCCCCTGGCAGCCGCGGGCGCCTTGAGCATGGAGCTGGGCTCAGGGCAGGTCTTCTGGATTGAACTGTGGTGGGGTGGTGCCGGCTTTGAGGGACACTTCCTGCAGTGACTGGGGGCCCGGCCTCTCAGGAGGCTCGGGGTCCCCTCTCGTCCTCAGCACAGGTGTCCTGCCACACCCTGCCATGGGCCCCGACTCTCTCCATGGCTGCTCCAAACACCAGCAGCCTGCGGTGAATGCTGGCTCTTCTTGCAACCCCACGGCCACCGACCGGGCCCCTTGCAAGGCCCTTCCCTCACTCGGGGAACTGTTACGACAGCTGTGATGCCTGGGAGTGGCCCAGTACTTCAGGGGTGTAAGCAGTAACGCAAGGAGAGGAAGTGCAATTAAACCCCAGGCCTGTGCTGGATATTTTAATTGCATTTTATTGCGAGGTTAATGTATAGAGGGATTACAGTTACATTCGTCAGAGTGCATACATTACTTCTCCAACACTGATACCCCTTCCCATGTGTTTGTCCCTCTTTTCCTGCCCCCACCCGCTCCCAGTCATCTTGTTTTTCCCCTTCCCTCCCCTATTTCAAATAAACAAATAAACATATATGCAATATACCAGGTCACAAAGTGAGATACAGGATTTTCTTGCACGTGGTTTCTTCTCTCCTCTCGGAACACACATTCTCCTTACTTTGCGATGTAAAATGGCACCCCACTTCTCTGAAACTGTTCATCTTTTTTAGTCTCTTTTTCTTTGCTGCTGTTCTTCCGATTGGACCATTTTTGCCAAGCCTTACTTTGGCCAGCTCAGCTTTCCCATAGGGTATGGTTACCTTTTTAATTAGCCCTGTGTAAGCCCACGTTTCGCCTTGAGAGCCTGGAGCTGTGTGCCCACCTCCTCTGGCCGCCATGCCCCGTGCCTCTCGAGCCCCGCTCCGACGTCTCTGCCTCTTGAACCTGCCTCGGTACTCACAAGCAGAGTCCACCACGTGCCTCCCTGTGCATGGTCCACACGCCATATGGAGATGCGCAATCCTTTCTACGCCTGTGGTTTCTGCTGAAATCTTGACTGTTGGATGACATTGCGGCAGCGCTGAACACTGAGGTTCTCCCACCTCCAGGAGATCCGAAAACCCCACTGCCAGCGGAAACCCGCTCACGTCAGACAGCAGGCTGGCAGAGGTGTGCCCCGCGACTGGCACAAATGCTTTGCCCTTCGCCTAAAATTAGATGAGAAGTAAATATAGCCATAAATATAGACCCTGTTCTAGAATATAAACCTTTGTGTGTTACAGTGCTGTCTTTAAGATTTACATAGCGATTCTGGAGTAGCGTTGAATTATGAGACTGCTCATATGTGAGCTGGGATCTGTGCCAGTGACTGGCACAGAGGTTGAGGCCAAATCCCACTCATGTGTGAGCCAACTGCACCCTTCAAGGAAGGAGAGAGAACCCATTGTAGGGTGAGCGTTTCTTACAGTTAATCCAGAGAACGCATGAATGAAGGTATTAATAATACTTCTTCTTAGTTCCATAAATGCATAATCTCTAATCAAATAAAATGAGCTAGAGATTATGATTGATCAAATGTCCTGCATGTGGAATTACTTTTAAAAACCCTGTGATTTGAATGATTTCCTCTTACCACAGCCCCCTCTAGTGGTGCTCATCAAACGGCAAAAACACAAACAAAAACCCAACTTAAAAAAAGTCGCATTTTTATTCCCTATAAGTAGTATGTGATTTGGCTTTGCCCTCTTTGTAGTCAGGTGTTTCCTAAGCTCTTTTCTTCCTCTCTGTGTAAAGGGAGAAGGCATTCGCCCGTCTGTCTCCAGACGCCTCGCCCGCCCCCCCCCCAAAGGCTGAGAATCGCACAGCCCCCCTGCAGCTGGGGAAGCCACAGCAAGGCAGGCTGGAATCAGAGCGGGGAAGAATCGGGAGGGTTCTCTGGAGCCCACGGCTGAGATGGCACTGCCAGCAGGCAGGAGGCCACTGCGGCTTTCCACAGCTCTCCTCTGGAGCCAGGCCCTCACCACATCGAAATGTGGGGCTCAGCCCCCAGCAAACTCTTCACTGCTGCTCCATCACCCACGCCCCACACCTCTCCATGAGCTCGTCGGGAGGGCAGAGGGAAGGTGCTTAGGCACGGACGCAGCGCGAGTGATGACAGGACAGCCTGCCCAGGAAAGCCTGGCGGGCCTGCGTGGAGGAGCCGAGGGGCCATGGTGGAGAGTCACCAAGTGCCCTGGGGCTGGGGGAGGCCGGAGTAGGTTACCAGGAAGAGAGAAAGTGTATTCACAAGGAGGGACGAGAGCAGCAGGGGAGCCTGGTTCCAGGAGGACCAGGCCAACTTCAGCACTCTGGACAGCGTCCTGGAGCCCCACAGGACGGGAGCTCTGTCAAGTGGAAATTGCAGCATCTGCACGTGGTCCATTCTATCTCACCATCCACTTCTCTCCCGTTCCCATGCTGCTGTAAAGCGGAAACCGAAACAGAAGCACAAGCACAGACGACATTGCCTTCTCCTACTTGAATCCAAGTTTCCCGGCAAGGCACTGGAGGGAAGCCAGGCAGGGGAGGTATTGTGGCCAGAGGGGCGGAGAGACCTCCACACAGCCCTGCTGCTGCTGGAGGTGGTGGTGGCTACAGCCAGATCTCACCTGGGGCCTTCTCCTCCTCTCTATCTCCCCTAGGACAGCCTCCCCCTCCTCCCCTCCTCTTCCTCCTCCCCTCCTCCCCCTCCTCTTCCTCTTCTCCTCCTTCTCCTCCTCTTTCTCCTCCTCTTCTCCTTCTCCTCCCCCTCTTCATCTCACCAGTGACAACCTCCTCTTCCTCCTCTTCCTCCTCCTCCCCCTCATCCTTTTCTTCCTCTTCCTCTTCCTCCTTCTCCTCCTCCTCCTCTTCATCTCACCAGTAACAACCTCCTGCTCCTCCTCCTCCTGCTCCTGCTCCTCCTGCTCCTCCTGCTCCTCCTCCTCCCCTTCCTCCTCCTACTCTTGCTCCTCCTGCTCCTTCTGCTCCTCCTCCTTCTCCTCCTCCTCCTCCTCTTCATCTCACCAGTAACAACCTCCTGCTCCTCCTCCTGCTCCTCCTCCTCCTGCTCCTCCTCCTGCTCCTCCTCCTCCTGCTCCTCCTGCTCCTCCTGCTCCTGCTCCTGCTCCTCCTGCTCCTCCTCCTCCTGCTCCTCCTCCTGCTCCTCCTCCTGCTCCTGCTCCTCCTCCTCGCCCTCCTCCTCCTTGTCCTCTTCGTCTCACCTTGGGCCTCCTCAGTTCTTGGCAGCTCTGGCGGTCTGCAGTGACCAGCGCTAGCCCCCTCCACCTGGGGTCCACTGACCTGGCAGCGGCGCCCACAGCTCCTGAGCCTCGGGGGTCGGCGTTCCTTCTGTCTCCCTTGTCCCCGGTCCTCTCCATGACCTCCCTTGTCTCTGCCCTGGGACGCTCTGAGGACTCACCCTTGCCTTCTCTCCACCACCAGCCCTGCCTAGCCCCACTGCACTCACTGCCCACCCCGGGTCCGTGTCGCCGAGCCCTCCGTCCTCGCGTTCCAGCCAGCTCTGCCTTCTGGCCGGAAAGCCAGCGGTGGAGGAAGGGAGGCGGGGTGGGAGAAGGCTTTTGGCACTGGGGCGGTACGGGAGTGAGTCCTGACTAACTCACGAACTGAGCCTCGGGTTCTGCGGACAGCCCTTCTCGCACGTGAAACATGGTGTTCGCACACACGCCCGGCGGCGGCCGGGTCACCCGGAGAAGCGCTGCCCCTCTGGCCTGGGTGAGCATGGCTGCAGGCCCACGTAGGGTCTCCAGGAGTCTGCCGTGGCCTGACCGGAGCAGAGCGGGTCTTAGTCATGGCAGTAGAGCTTCTTGGCCGCCACTGGAGTGAGCACAGCGTGGTTACCAACCAACTGTCCAGGCCCGCTCACCTGCCAGGAGAGCCGGCCAGCCGGTGTCCAGTGGAAGACCTGGCAGACACACCGCGGCTGGGGGGCGCAAGAGCGGGGGTGCCAGCCATGTCTGCGGGGGAGGCCCCACAAGGCTCCACACAGAGCCAAAACGTCTCACCACGTCGAGCATCCCTTCGCACTCCTCAATAACGCTCGCCCACCTGTCTCTCTGGTGGCGGCTTCCCTGCCTCTGCCTGAAGCCATTCCTTCCTTTATAGACCAGTGTGCAGGGCTTTTCTAATCACGCTTTGTCCACAGTCTGTCAGCTTCTGACGTGCCCAGACCCCATGCTTCTGCGTGGCTTTGCAGCGTTGGTGTGAGAACTCGGTTTACCGGTGACCTCTTTCCTGACAGTGGGGCTCGGGGGTCAGGGTGGCCCCCAATCTAGAAAACTGCTAGGCCATGGAACTTCTGAATGCAGCAACACAAACTCGGCCTCAACGACCAGGATCTCACCTGGGTGCTTCTAGCTCCTCCGTGCATTTCACAATGCATCCAGCCCACTGCACCCCCACTTTTCCCCACGTGGGCCGAGTGTGTCGGCTCAGCTCCTCTACTAGCCTGAGCTTCCTCCTCGCCTCCTTCCCCACCCCACCGGTGCCGGGTGTCCCCCGGGCGTGAGCAGTCAGGGGCTCTGCCCTCACTGGCCTCACTGGCCTCACTGGCCTCGCCTCTTCCTGGCTCCTCAGTCCTAAACCAGGAGGTGCACTGCCCACTGTATTTCACAATGTTCAGCCAGGACAGTTAAACGACATTAGATGGTCAACACACACGACACTTAGGTAAAGACACTTTACATGAAAACCATCTTTAAAATCTTTGCACCGAGCGTCACTGTTGTGATGGGAATTCGAGAGGATCTCGGTTCACTGAGGCATTGCGGTGACCGCTCATCCTCGAGCTACTGCAGTTATGGTCGTGCCATTAATCATCTTTAATATTGCTTATGGAACACCCGTGCTTGCGGTTCTAGAAAATGAGGCTCCGTGATTTAAATGCAAGGGGCCGGCTCTTGAGTGTCCGGGCCGCCAGGGGGCAGCAGATTCACACGATTTGGGAATCAGGTTACTGTTTTCCCAGAGTGTCAATGTTTCTTATGCTGACTGCAGTAAAGAAAAGAAAATGTCTAATGTAACTGAGTATTGATGGGCCATTCGCAAGACATGGTCCAACCACAAGATGATATAGTTATTAACTGTCCAATTTCCATCACCTCATAAACTACAAACTGCTTTCTATACAAACTACAATGCTTGCCTTTGGCATCTACACAAAATCACCTGACCTATCAGCATAAAGCACAGCACTTACTTGTGGACAGCTTCCATGGAGGAAGCTGAGTGGACCGGTCGACACTCTACTCTTTACCCAAGGAGAAACAGTTGGGCCAAAACAAAGACAAAACACAGTTTTCACAATGCATTTCTTTTTATAATCTTCCATTGTGCTGGTGATTCACCGAGGGCGTACGGTTTTGGAAGTCAGGTACTAAGTATATTTCTTTTGCACAGTGTCAGCCCCTCTCCCATTTTCTCCTCCCGACAACCTCGCCAAAAGTTGTATGCTCATCCCCAACAGTGTCCAGTGAGCACCACTGCTGGGTTAGTTCACTCTGTGTCCCACCATTTCTGTGCTTCCCTCACCCTCCCAGAACGAGCTCAACTCTACAAGACCAATGTGCACAGAAGGGAGGGTGACGGTGGAGAGGGTGGAGATGGAGAGGGGGGAGATGGCTGTTATGATGGGGCTGGGGATGGGGCTGGGGATGGGGATGGTGGAGATGGCTGTTAGGATGGGGTGGTGGAGATGGAGATAGTGGAGATGGAGAGGGTGGAGATGGCTGTTATCTATGATCATGATCAGGATTGTGAGGGTGATGTGGCGATCATGCTCACAGCTTGTGACAGGGAGGAAGAGAGAGATGGGGCTGAGGTGACGAGAATGCTGACTGGCGGCAGAGAGCAGGTGCTAAACTTGTGGCCCAGGACGCAGAGGCAGCCCGGCCCCAGGCCCTTCCTTGCTCCTCGGCCCCCAGGGAGCCACCACGGCGAGCTCGTCCCCAGGGCTCTGACCTTCACGCTGCACTCCTCGACTTTGGGATGTGAGAAATGCATTTATTTTCTGTAGAAATGACCCCGCCTGTGGTGGTCTGCTCTAACAGCCCCAAAGGGACCAAGACAGGAACGAAGAGTTGCGCTTACACTTTGCATCCTCTTGAAACGCTTTTGGCTGGTCATTTTAGGAAGGGCTTGGCAGACGTCAGCAGTCTGCAGTTGCTTAACAAGAATGAGACTTGACGTGCTGTGTCATTTGTGGTTTGGGCCGTCGCTGCTTCTCGTTAGTGGTCTGCAGTTCTCAGTCCCACGGCGACCCCTCCATGCTGTCCTCGGTGGTGGGTGGAGAGAGCACAGCCCTGTGGTTGCTCAGATGGAAATCAACGCGAGGACAGCATTGCTTTCCCACAGTCCCAGCCACACTGGCAGGGACCGACTCAGATGAGCAGGCTGATGCTCGTGGGAAACTCTGCGCCCACACCCAGAAAACGGGGTCACACTGGACCTTGGTACATGGGCCCCAAAACATGGCGTCTCACCTGCACCTCCACAGCCCCGCAGCCCCAGGACAGCAGGATGCAGCCTGGGGGCAGCTCCTGCCCCGGCTCTCTCCCCGCCTCAGTCAGCGGCTGCCATGGACGGCCTCCCATCCCGTCACCCAGCGAGGACGAAAGAATTCAACATTTTGATGAGGAAAAATGCAGTGTTAAATGTTTTAGAACATTTCTAAGCTTCTTTTCAGAAGAGATCGAATCTTCACAGTGCGATCATTTACAAATGAGTTTCAGGTTTAAATATATCCACCCGGGCTTCATTTGGGGACTAAGTGGAGAGCAGGTGTCTCTGCCACTTGTGGAACTCGGGAGTTTCATCTCCTGGCATTCCAGGTCCCCCAGGCCAGCCACTACGCAGGGGCAGGGTGTATCCTGTGTCCATTCCATGTGGCCCACGTGCCCCCGTCACACAAAACTTTTCTCTTCTCTGACATATGCTCTTACAGAGAGGACAAAGACAAAAACAGAATGCTATAGGCAGGCAAGAAATCACAAACAACTAACCAGATATAAACTGTGGCTATGAAGAAGGAGATGGAGGGAGAGGCAGGGGAGGAGGAGAGAGAGGAGCAAGATGAGAAGAAGGAACAGGAGGAAGAGACAGAGGAGGAAAATAAGGAGCAGGAGGAAGAGGAGGAGAAGGAAGTAGAGGAGGAGGAGGGGCAGGAGAGGGAGGACACAGACGAAGGGAAGGAGAAAGAGGGAAAAGAGAAGTTGGGACACATTAAGTGACGATTTCCACTGAGTTTCGTCTGTTAATGACAGGGACGCAGCTCTGGCCCGTGCCCTGTGCTGCAGAAGGAAGGAACTGTCCTCCACTCCGTTTCCCTTGTCATTTTTCTTCATCTCCTTAGTAAATTCTCCACCATACTCTGGAAATAATTCTCAGGTTTCTTGAAGCAGACCTCTTTCTTTGTTACTGTCATTTCTCAGTGACAGTTTCACATGTCTAGATGGCTTTGCTCTAAACAAGAAAGGTGAAAACAATCCTTCAGTTCATTTGTTATGCAAAGGAAGAGCAATATTGGGCCATCCCATCAATTAATGAGTGCCTAACCAATTGCAGATTTTCACTTATATTACAGAGGTACAGTAGAAAAATAAATAAGCATATGCAATACCCCCAATGAAGCAGAGTAAAGGACCCTAAAAGTTACAGCCTTGGTTGTCAAAGATGGCAAGAGCATGGCAGAAAAAGCGGCACTGGGAGGGAGATATTCCCGTGGAGACGATGAGAATCACACGGACATCTCTCTCCGGGCACCAACCCAACAAAATGGACCAGAACCTTCAGCACGGGTTCCCAAACTATGAGGCTACTCAAGAATGCATCAGGAAATACAGACATGGGCCACACTGTTCCGAATAGGACCCTAGTGTCTACGAAAGAATTGACGAGTAGAATCACACAAAATTCACACACACACACACACACACACACACACACACACACACACACACACACTGCACGTGAAATAATTACCAGATTGAAGAGGCAATACACAGAATGGGAGAAAATCTTGGCCAACTATCCATCAAATATAGAGAATATAAGAAGAACTAAAACAGAATCAAACTCCAAAAAATCAATAAACACACAATGAGCTGGAAAGTATCCAAAAGGAATACAGATATTCAAAAATACACATAAAAATATTCAGTGCCACTCAGGTGGCTGAGATCTGAGGATCAAAGTTCAAAGGCAGCTCAGGCACAAAAGGACCTGAGATTCTTATCTCCAGTTAACTCCGAGAAAACGGGTAGTGGGGCTTGGCTCAAGGGTAAGGTGGTAGCCTTGAGCTAAAGAGCTCAGGGACAGAGCCCAGGCCAAGTTCAAGCCCTATCACACACACACACACACACACACACACACACACACACACACACACACACACAAAAGAAGAAAAGAAAAAGAAAGAAAAAAAATATTCAGTGCCTTTTGCAAACAGGGAATAAAACCCTGAGTCAGGCTGCGAGTCTGAAGCCAGTCGTGAAGGCCTGAGGTCCAGACGCTGAGGAGGCGTTGAGGAGGCTCTGGCAGGCACATGGAAATGGGAGTGGAAGGCGTGTGATGGGTAACTGGGCATGTATCCCAGGAGAGACCCTTGACACGGCACAGAAACCTGCACACTCCCGTTTACCCGAGCACTGTGCCAGCACCCAGGCGGGGATGCCAGGTGCTCAGGAGGCGAGACTGGCCGTGACGCTCTGGGGCGGCACACAGGATGGCACGACGCCCAGGTGCCTCTGGTCATACAAAATAAGATTCATCAAAATGAGCTCCAGGAAATGGAAGCCAGACGGCTTCACTCTGCTCCTGCTCTAGCTTCCGTTTCCTGTGCCTTGGGTTGGCCTGTCTGTCTTGGGGGGGGAACCCAGGAGGGGAGGGAGAGGGTGGACACATGCAGTGTCGGCTCCCGTCCACTGTGGAAAGTGAGCTGTACAACTTGTGTGTGCGACTGGGACAGAAAACCTGGGAGAGCGGGAGGAAAGAGTACAGTGTTCAAAAAGAAATGACGGTGTCACTGTAGCCTTCTGCACAGCACCTGCACAACGGCAATTTTTGAAAAGGACACGCAAAAGAGATAACAAATGCACACAGCGCAGTCTTACTCAGTCCTAATAAAGAAGGAAATGATCGCTTTTCTGGACAGCAGAGGGCACGGGAAACATCCTGTAAAACAAACCAGAATCAGAAGCTCGGATAGAGCAGGTGTCTTTCTTCCATGTGAAATCTCGACTTTAAGAACCAGAACATGAGCGTAAAGGAGGGAGTGTTTGGAAAGAGGAGGGTCTAGGGGAGGAGAGGCGGGCAAAACAAGATGACAGGAGCGGGGGACAGGATCAGAACATGTCACGCATGTGCTCTGCTCCTGTGACATGACAGCACACGGCACAAGGAACAGACTAGAAGGGAAGCTACCCCAGGACAGCCCTGAGTCATTATCCCGAACTGACACCTGCCCAACAGCCCGTGGCTACCATTAAACCCAAACACAGAGCTCAAAAAATGAGCCAAGAGTGCCAGCTAGCTCACGCTATGTATCATGTGCAGACTCACGCCATCAGGGGACAGAATATTCTAATTTACAGATACATCAGAAGAGTTTCTCTGCATCCCAAATAAAAACCACCAGACCGAAAGGAATGGCTTTCCTAAGTAATCTTCTTGCACACGCTGTACATCAAAACATCTGGGGGGGCGCGGCAATTCTTTAAACTGTGCAGTTCTGCCACACCACTGCCTGGGCAGAAGTTTAAAAATCATTTTCTTTGGCCCATAAATCAAAAGCTGAACAGGAATAAATGTTCTCAGGAGAATTGATTTTTTTTGAGCATTAGATACAGATTGTTAGTAGCCAGGGGGAAATTATCAAGATGGAAAGAAAGTCAGGTGTAGACCTTTGCGCATTAGACAAAATCAACTGCAAATCACATCGATCTGGAGCCTGTGCGTGCCGCTGGGTCAGCTCCCCTACTTCCCGTCGCCCCGTCCGAAGGGTCGCAGGGAGGCCCAGGCGGCGGGGTGGGCCCCGGCTCTGGACACGCACCTGCGTGAGTGTCTCCATTTCCCCGGCAGCGGTAGGCTCAGAAGTTAGTGTTACATTGGGATGGAAGGTGTGTGTGCTCAGCTAGCGCAGTTTTATGACTTCTGACACCATTTTTGGTAGATCTGCTCCACAGAAGGCACCAGTCCTCCTCTCCAGGCCATCTTGAGCAGAAGCCCCCACCCCGGTAGACCTGATGTTTGGGTGGGCGTGTTACTAAGTGAAGGCTACATTTACCCGGCTTGAACCATGTAAAATGTCTGCCTCTCTAACTCACCAATGTCAAGGATGCTACTTGAAGTCAAATGTAACAAAAGTGCTGGAGAAATATTAAACAAATTCTGGGGGTTACCAGGCTCTCCACAGCATTGATTTCATCAGCATGCAAAAGTGCCTTTCCTGCAAATAAATGATGCCTGCAGCATTACATAAAACTTTGCCACACAAATGGTATTAGCTGGCAACAAGCCTGTACTTCCTTCAGACATTTAGGGAAAAGAGTAGTGTATAATTTTTTTAAGCATCGTCACCACGTAACCTTTATTAATATTGTATTTCTGCCTGCCGATCCTTTTTGTGCAAATATGAACTTTAAAAGCCCTAATCCACTTGAAATACTTGTTGGAAAAAATACATTGATGTGAAACGATACTTGTCTTGAATTTGCCTAGAAAGAATAATACACAAACAGGTGCATGGAGGGATATTATTTCTGGGCTGTTTGTAGATGTTACAGTCAGGACAGTAGACATTGCAGTCTGTTTGCAGTGGTTCTCATGAGGATGTCAGAATCGAACCTTTCTGTAAATAAAATCAATTGTACTTATGCTTTTAAACTAATAATGTTTTAATCCCCTCTGTACAACTCCCTGAAGATAGTAACAACAATTAGAAAGAAAGAAAGAAAGAAAGAAAGAAAGAAAGAAAGAAAGAAAGAAAGAAAGAAAGAATCCTTCTTAAGCATGTGCACAATCCGTGGAGAGTGGTGCTGGTTTCTGGCTCACCTGTTCTGCTGGCGGCAGCAGAGCCGTTGCAGTGGCCTTGGGACTCATCTCACAGCTTCAGCCCCTAGCCACTGACGCCCCTGCTCTCTGGTTCCGTTTCTATGGGTCATTTTCTCATCTTGCCTATCTCAGTTTTCATCTCTGCCTGTTTCTCCGCATGGCTTTCGTCTCTCCTTTCCTACAGGCAGTGCCTTGTTGTATTTAGGGTGACTGACAGCCTGTGTTTAAAAGGTTCTTTGTGTTAGGACAGTGAATTGTTCTCTGGTCCCCAGTTTTGCCTGAGTTTTGAGGATGATCTTCCTCCATTCTTGAACGTTTGAAAAGTGCTTCTCTTCAATCTGCCTGTAATTGCCAGTGGAGAGCCTGCCTCCCGCTCCAGGTTTCCTGAGGAACAGGGCCTGTCACTTGCCCTGTCTCATCCTTAGAACCCAGCTCTCGGCCAGTGCTGGCTGGCCTTTGTTCTCCAACAAACCCACATCCTGGGTCTCTGTTGGCTACGTTACTGGATCCAAAGGAAATCAATCTTTCATTTCCACTCTCGGGGCTTTTCCCACTTTAGACAGATGAGAGATTTGGGAACAATCAAATCCCTGAAGTCAATACTGAGGGAGAATCAGTGTTAAGCCTCCTCTGAGACCTGCTCTGCCCAGCCTGAGTCACCTCTGGTCTGTCCTCATTTCCCGAGGCTCCCAACAACGGCCCTGGCTCGAGAATCCCTCACCTGGACATCTGGTCCTGCCCTCGATTCACGCAGCCTCCAGCGGAGGCTGCCTCACCTCTGCGTCCTGTGCTCGGCCACCTCCCCCCCTCAACCCATCCTGCTCTCGGCATCTTCAGTGTCCTGACCCCACCCTACTCTGAGGACATACCAGAAACCCCCACAGCCTGGGAGAAAGAGAGGCGCTTCTAAAGGGGCCAGAATTGGACTCAATTTACCTCGACAGTGTGTGAGGAGGAAACGGCAGCCAGAGACAAGGATTTAGATAAATACCACGTATCTCCTCGGCGCTTATTTATCAATTACGGCTACTTGTCTTACAGAAGTATATGGTCTTGTAGTATTCTGAGAGTTAATACCTGTCTTCTTTTTAATTAGAGGCCAGTGGCCAGATCTATTATTTTGAAGGGAAAGAAACGAAGAAGCATAGTGCTGTTTGGAGCTGAAAGGAAGAAGGCAGTGGGAGGAATAACTACCTTCCCGTGAACACCGAGCTCACGGCCCCGCTCACTGCTCATCTTCCGTGGACGGAAGACGTGGATGCCAGGCTCTGTCAGGCAGAGGCCTTCCACCGGCTTACAGAAATGGCCTTCCACCAACCCAGGGTCAGCTGACTTCCTGGGCTGCCTCGGAGAAAAGCCAGGGGTTCGCCTGCCCGTTCCCATGGAAACCACGCTGTGAAAGGAAGGGGAGAGCCTTCACTTCCTTTCCCTGACACTGCTCCATAATGTGGAAATTACACATTTTATGGGAAAGACCAGGTTCTGAAGTCCAGCCAGGGGTCACCCTTGTCTATGTCAGTTTTGCCTGAGGGCGGGCAGGGCCAGAACACAAGAGATGCCAGGGCAGGGATGGGAGCCGAGCTCAGTGGGGCCACCTCCCAACACTGTGCCCCATTCTGGTGGCGGGTGAGCAGGAGCCACTGGAGGTCTGTGAGGAGGAGGCTCGGGGGACCCTAATAACATATCACGGGTGTGGGGAGCAGAGTCAGGCCCAGCCTGGCGCCCTGGCGAGGGAGATTAAACACACCTGGATCGTGTAAGACAAACGCGTGCATTAGGTGGCAGACACACCACCCAGCGCGTTAGGGCAGGTAATGGAAAACCAATACTTCTTATAAAGAACACGGTCCTGCAGAACTCTGCACTAAATGGTTTTGGAGAGAAGGTTAATGAAAACGCTTCTTCATGTGTGGGTTTCAAGAGCCGGCGAGGCCCACAGCCTGCGGCCACGGTCACGCCTACAGCCCCCGTTCTCCACGCATGTCTGCAGGAGGACACGATGCCACAGCTGAGTCATAATGGTGATTTCATAGGCTGGATTGTTCCATGCTGAAGATAGGAATCCGTTCTCTGGCGATCCATCCATGTTTCGAACCTGCTGTTCCACCATGTCCAGCAGCCACACGGAGAGGGAAGCCCGGCGGGGAGGAGGCCGCTGGCAGGGGGTCTCTGGTGAGGTGTTTCCTTTCTGCTTTCATGAGGTTTTCCCACGTCCACCACTCTCCAGGGCCAGGAAGAATATGGGAGAACTGGGGAGGAGAGTCCTGCCTGGGGAAGGAATCCATGACAGCCGCCTCTCCGGTGGAGATGCCTCACGGTGTGTCCTGAGCATGACTGGAGTAATGGGGTTATGGGGAGAAGCGGGGGGCACAGAGCTCAGAGCCAATGAGACTTCCCAACCAGAGCCAGAGGCGCCGCTGCCCAGCCCCTCCCCCAGGGCTTGGCTTTGCTCCTTGTCAAGCCCCAGGGTGGCTTCCACTCCCAGCATGCAGCTCTGCCTTCAGTATCAGAATTCTGATTCCTGCTGGGATCGGGCTTCTTTACCCATGGCTCCCCCCCCCCTCCACCGTGCCAGACGCTCTCACTGCTCCTGGGAGTTCTGGATTGACACTGCGCTGTGGAGAGTGGTGGAAGTTCAATGGCACGATTGCAGACACCACAGGTTTGAGGCTGTCAGCGGGCCTCGCCTCCTCCTGCCACCAGGGGAGAGTTCTCTTCCACCCTCCTCCAGCCTCTGCTCACTACACATCCCTAGCTTTTGGGTTGTATGGCTCCGCCCTTTGTCTTTATCATCTCGTGGGTTCTGTGTACGTCTCTGAACCCAAACTGGTCCTTTAAAAGGGATGGCCGCCACGGGACTGCAACCCACCCTGTGCCATAGGCCGGGGTGATTGATTCCAGATCCGTCTTTCACCCTCCTAGCGTGGCGGGGGGGGGGGGGGGACAGGGGGGAGACCCAGGAGCCTCTCCTGGTGGTCTGCTGTCTCCATCTCCTCCACCGGAGGCCCACCACACTGTGAAGGATGCTGTGCTCTCTGAGCAGCCCATGCCTGCAAAGCCAGGAGGGGTACAGGGTCCCTGCTGTGTGGAGAGGGCTCCAGTGGTGGACAGGCACTGGGTGCCATGCTGCAGCTGTGACAAACGCCGAGGGCACTTGAAGGATGAGCGGTTTGCTTTGTGCTCATGCCTCCCAGGTGGAAGCACTGGAACATGGTCCAGAAATTGCACGTGATTCATCTCAATGCTGGCCGTGTCCCGGACACCAGGCTCCAGGTGGACGGCCCCGCCCCGCCCCGCCCCGCCGAACCAGGTCCTCAGGAGCGCAGCACCTCAGAAATGAACCAGACGAGCGCTGGAGTGGGGGCACCAGCCCTGCTGGGTCCCGGGAGGCGCCGCGGCTCTGCTGCCCTCACCCTTCCATCCCTTGGCCCGCCCTGCACATGGCCCGGTGCCTCCTCGTGGAGACTTGGTCCCACACACATGCATGCAGCGTGGCCCCCGTGCAGTCCACACGAGAAGCACGCCCTGCACGAAACAGGCTCCCGACGCTCTCTCCTTCCTCCAGCCCCCTCGCTCCCCGCAGTCCCCAGACGTGTGACCACATCCTGACACCACGTCCTGACACACACCTTCCTGTGGGCTGTGCTCGTGGCCCGAGGGCCCCCATCTTAGGCGCCCTTTCCTGGTGTGACACGGGGCCCTGTGCACCCTGGTTTTGGCTTTGTCAGGTGCTCATTTGGATTCAGTTTGGACAGCGACTCTTTTCCCTCCGACTTAGCTCCGGGGTTTTTTAGGCTGACGAGGGCGTCCGGGGCTGCGCTGTGTGTGACGGTCCCCGCATCCACGCGGCTCTCCAACCCCACTCAGGCTGGTCTGCGAGGCCGGAGCCCCGCCCGTGCACCCCTCCACTCGGGGTCACCGGTGGTCCTTGCTCTGGACCTCACTGGTACGGCTACCAGACACGAGCTCTGCTGGCTGCCATGGAAACCCGTTCTCCTGAGGCGGGAGCTAATTTCTTTCTCATTTGCTGGTAGAAATTGCCTGTTTATGGCCCTTGCCGTTAGAAATTAGCTGGCTCACGTGTGAGAGTTGCCGTGTGGGGCCAGGCAGGCTGCAGCATTTCCGTCAGCCTGCGTCCTGGCCGGGCGGAGTCGCCGCGTCCTCGCTGGCACAGAGCACCCGACGGCTTGTCCAAAGCCTCCCTTCAGGTTCCAGCGCCACAGAACAATCCACATATTCCTGTCTGCACTTCTGGCTCCAGCTTCATAGTGGGGTCTCTGATTCTAATTACCATCTAGTTCCCTGAAAATGTCGGATTTCAACTACAGATACAAACATACAATGATGCAGTCACTTACGGGCTTTTTTAAAAAATATTTTTATTGTAATTAATAAAAGGGTTACATGATATTTGCCAGACAGAAGGTGCATTAATTCGCATACATTGATACCCTTTCACATGTCTTGGTCCCCATTACCCTCCCCCCACCCCCCACTTATGGGTTTTTAACGTTTGAAAATAAAACATCCATGACTTCTAGGCACATGTCAGGAAGGACTGAGTTGTTTTCAACGAGGTGGACGTAAGGGATGGTCTATATTTGACTTATTTCTTCAGAATCCCCTGGGGTGCAGCACCCTCTCTGGCGAGCCTCTCCCTCCCCAAAGGCAGCTCACCATCTCTTCAATGGAAAAGAAGGTTGCATCTGCTGAGAAACAGAATTGTGCCTGCTATTGTCTTCATGCTGGTGGAGAGGAGGCCACACGGCCACAGTGGCTCTGAGCTGAGCCTGCCAACCTTGCCTTTAGTGCCAGCCGGGAGCCCTTCCCCTGCAGACCCTCCCCAGGCCCTCCGGAAGCCAGGGTTTCAGCCCTTCTGAAGAGGGAGGATCATCGCAAACCCACCTGCCCTGGCTTCTCAGTCCTCCCCACACTGGGAGGGAGACGGGGCGCGCCTTCTGCCTCTGCACCTCTCAGGAACCCACGGGCCCTCCAGAGAGGCTGAACGGCCCTGAGAACCTGGCACGGCCATCACTGGCTCTGGAAGAGCAGAATGTGTGTGGAGCGCTGCAGCTGAGAAAGCCGGAGAATGTTTGCTGCCATCGTGAACGAAGGTGAATGCAAACCGGGAAAGGGAGAGGCGCCCGGGTGGGGGGCACTGGGCAGTTCAGATGCCTCTGAGCAACGAGGGAGGGAAGGGTCCCAGCCACGGCCCCTCACAGGTGCACAAGTCACACCCAAAGGGGGCCAGGCTCCGGGGCCCTGGCACCGGAGGGAAGGCGCCCGGCCAAAGGGGCGAGCAAAGCACCTCCCTAGTGAGTGACAGTAGAAAATTGGAACTTTTCAAGGGACTCCATGTCCCTCCTTTCCCAATGGGCACGCCCACCTGATCATGTGCTCACGCCTGGGTCTGGCCTCTGAGTCTTGGTACCCCAGGATTCAGCTGCGGGCGGTGGGTCTGTCCCTCTCGCTGTGTCCCTGCCAAGGGGGTGTCTGCACCCGGGCCGCTCACCCTCTTGCTGTGTGTCACAACTCTGCATGCCCTACACCCGTCCTTCCTTTAGTAACTTGCCGCCTCCACCACCTCCCGTGCCGTCGATTAGAGAAGGTGATTCACACCGCAGCTGCGAATGCAGTAATGGAAAACCTGAGTGGGTTTTCTCTCTGTCCCCGAGGTAATGGCATCATTTTAGGCCTCCAGGTGATGTGAAACAGGATTCTTCTTTTCCCTTTTCTTTGGATATTAATGGAGTCTTGACCTGCTGTTCGAGGCTTTCTTCTGAAGTTTTGTGTACAGAAAGGGAGATAAAGTTTTAAAAATGTGTCTGCTGGAGCCCAATTATTGTCTCTGATAAAGCAGATCGATAGTGCCGACCCACATTATTCTTACTTAAACAACAAAAGGCCATTACCGTTTTGTTTGGAACAAGATACACTGGGGCTGTATTCATTAGTCACACAAACTCCCAAATAAACACGAGTCCAGATGACTTTCTGTCTACCTTCAGAAGAATTGTGGCCATGGGCTGCGTCAGTGTTCACTTATTTACTGCATCTGTTACCTCGTAGCAAGCCAGCTCACCAGGCCCAGCCCCGGGAAGGACGGCCCCCATCGGCCCTGCAGCGCAGGAGCGACTGCGGGTCACTGTATTTCAGTCCAGCTGTTCTGACTTGGAATGGGCTCCACAGATCCCGGGCCTTGTGACAACCTGGGTGGGCATCTTTTAGTTGATGACAAGAAGAAAAAGGACATTGATGCTTCTCCTGGGCTGCAGCTGCAGGTGCACGCGAGAGAGAAAGGGGAGCCGAAGCAGCACACCGCGTCAAAATAAATATGGACGCATGGGTCGCTATGACAGTGGCCATGACTCATTTTTGGTATCCATTAGAATGTTACTTTTGCCAAAAAATAATAGAATGCAAAACAAACAAAATTGTGGAATAAAATGAGAAGAGCAATCTCAAGGCACCATCTGCTAGAAAACCCAACTGCTGCTGTGACACATGTGGGGTTTCCCGGTGGCACAGGGGAGGCCCAACGTGGGGGCTGCTGTGACTCGCGTGGGGTCTCCTGGTGGCATGGGGGAGGCCTGACGTGGGGGCTGCTGTGACTCGCGTGGGGTCTCCTGGTGGCATGGGGGAGGCCTGACGTGGGGGCTGCTGTGACTCGCGTGGGGTCTCCTGGTGGCATGGGGGAGCCAGACGCGGGGAATGTTGGGGTCAGGGTCCGGGGTTCAGTGCAGCACAGGCACTAATGCAGATCTGCGAACAAGGAACGGGAGGCGGGAGATCAAACACACAGAAATGGTTGTGCTTTTTCAGCAATCCGTTGTTTTAGCACAGCTGTGTCCCTAGGACGTAGTTGTTTGGAAAGCAGCCTGGCTGGTTTTCATTTTTATCTTTGTTGCTCAGATCTGACATGTGTGGCCCGTGGGCTTCAGAGCCAACCCCGGGCCCCTTGAACACTGGAGTCTCTTCCCAGGGTCCCCAGCTTCCGCTGACCTCCACGGGAGGCAGGACAGTGAGGTGGTGGGCCAGCCATGGCCGTCAGCCATGTGCTGTGACATGTGACATTACAGAATGTCTGCACCGTCCCGCGGTGGAGGAGGCATACGCTTGCCGAGGACACTTTTATCAAGAAAACCACAGTACGGGCCGGAGAAAACAGTTCCCACGCGTAAAGTAGGTGCATGTATCTCATGTGACCAGAAGCGTTTGTTTAAGCTGGTGTTGTAATCGCTCGAGTCCCTCCAGAAACGTCATGATTTTATCCTGTAGTTTAGATCTACAAAGTGTGGTGAGTTAATTCTGCTTTAAATTATGATGCCAGGGCTGAATTTCACTCTTTCCCCAGGTGTCTACACACTTCAACATTTTTAATTGGATTTTTGAAAAGATGATCATTTCCACAGTAGAAATGTTTTCAGAGAAAGCAGATACAGAAATGGAAAATAGAAGTATTTTACAAAAGGCAAAAGTGGATCTTCAACTTTTTTCCATATATTTTTATTGTAATTAATAGAAGGGTTACATGATATTTGCCAGATAGAAGGTGCATTAATTCCCATACATTGATACCCTTTCTCATGTCTTGGTCCCCATTTCCCTCCCCCCCACCCCCACCCCTCATCTTGTTTTCCCCCTTCCCTATCCAATTTCAGATAACCAAAGACAAATATATCAGATGGATCTTCAACTTTTAAAACATCCTTTGAGGGTTTAATTTTTTTTATCTCTATTTGGATTCTCGGGTCTTGATGTATAGGTGGTAAAAATCCTCTCCCATTCTGTGGGCCTTCTTTTTGTCTTGTCAGCTGTGTCCTGTGTCATGCAGAAACCTTTGTGTTGGATGGGGTCCCACTTATCAAGTCTTTCTTTGATTTGCTGTGTTCAAGTCTTTATTTAGAAAGTTTCATCTTGAGCCCTAATATTTCCCAGCTCCTTCTGGTAATAGGTTTGTGGTTTCTGGTCCTTGATCCATTCTGAATTGGTTCTGGTGCAAGGAGACGTATCTAGTTTCCGTTTTCTAAGTGTGAATGCTCAGCTTTGCCAGCCCACTTGTTGAGGCACATGCTTTTGGCTTATCAAAGAAGTGGATGGGGATTAGTCTGGAGGTTCATTTCTGTGTCTTCTCTCCTGGTGCATTGGTTATCGGGCTTATTTCTGTGCCACGCTGTTTCTGTTACTGAAGCTCTGTAAGGGAGATTGAAGCTTGGAGCTGCCGTTGCTACAGCAGGCACCTGCCTGCTAATGGCCACTGCCACTCAGGGTTTCTTGTTCTGCAGAAAGTTTCAGATCTCTCTCTGTGTCTCTGTGAGGAATGTTGTTGGGGTTTTGGTCAACATTTCATTGAATTTATAAATTGCTTTGGGCAATATTGCCATTTTCACCATGATAATGGAAGGGCTTTCCATTTCCTTGAGTCTTCTTCGATTTCTTTTTTCAAGCTTTTTTAAAGTTTTCACAACAACCCAATTAATAAGTAGGCTAAGGACTTCAAGAGAGACTTCTCGACGAAGAAGTGAAGACAGCCAGTAGACGCATGAAGAAACAACGTCTCCGGCCATAGAGGAGATGCGGATCAAAACAACAACACCACAGAGCTTGCATCTCACCTGCTGTGAATGGCCATTTTCAGAGAAGCCAACAATAACTGACGTCCACCAGAGTGTGGCCACGGCGGAGCTCTACCCACTGCTGGTGGAAATCTGGAAGGCGTGTGGAGGGTCCTCAACAGAGGAAGCACAGCCACCCTACAGCAGCCACCCTACAGCACAGCCGCTCCACTCCACCACAAACCGGGCCACAGTGAGCCCACCAGCACAACCCTGTCACTGCGGCCCTGTCCGCCAGAGGCAAACGTGGAACCAGCCCAGACGCCCCTCAGTAGAGGAATGGATCAAGAATACGCAGTGTGTGCACAATGGAAATGCTACACACCTGCCAGAAAGAATGATTTTCCACCATTTATAAAAAGGAAGCAGAAGGGCCTGGAGGGCATTTCATTAAGTGAGGTAGGGCACACCCAGGGAACCAAAGATGGCTCAGGCTCCCACGTTTGTGACGTTTGTGATGGTGAGGCTGTGTCTACTGATCTACAGTGAACACCCTGTGGGGATGCGGCCGGTCTGTTCACCTATCGTGAATACACTGGGTGGTAAGCACAGGGTTACACACTGAGCAACCGCACCAGAGCAGACACCATGGAAAACGAAGTCAAAATCAAGCAGATAAGCACCAAGACATGGATGCTGGGAAAGGGAGACGGGACCAAGGAATGGGGGTGGACGATGGGGGGTGCAGTGGAGAATGAGCTGTGTGTCCCACAAATCCATCGAGGCGGGGAGGGGCCGTCTGGAGCTGACACGCTAACACGGGCCGTGTTCCTATCCTGCTGTGTTAAAGGACGCTCCCCTTACGCGGCTCCTTAAAGATGATAGCAAATGGATGAAACTTTTAAAAGAAAAGTGAAAATGCCCTTTAAAATGTGTTTCTAAGAGAGTGGACTAATATGCGATTGCCGACAGCCACCTTTCGTCCACGGTGCACACCGTACGAACACGGCTTGGGAGAGAGGTGAGGGCGGTGAGGACGCCGGGCGCTGTGGTGGAATGACACCGATGGTTACGGGCTCTCCAAAGAAAGACTGAAAGAACACCACGCCCCTCGGGCCTCAAGGGCGAAGGGCTCTCAGGCCATGGTCCACCTCCTTGGCCTCCTGGGGGAAGGGCACAGCAGGCTCCCTCCTCCTCAGCAGTGGAGCTGCAGCCCAGAGCCGGAAGTGACGCCTGCAGGTCACTCTGTCCAGGGTACAGCCGTGCACCTGGCAGTGCCCGGGGAGTGGGGGGAATACAGGGGGGTCCCAGTGCCACTTCCCCACCCTGACTTCTCTTCTGAGCAGGTGGGGGGCGCCCCTGGCAGTCACCTGCGAGGTCTTTGCCATCGACGCTCTGTCTCCTTAGGCATCTCAGCAGTAATGTAGTATGGTGCTGTCTATTGGCTGCCCATGAGAAAACTGTGGAAGGATACAAGAGAAAGAAAAGGCAATGCAGCAAACAATGTACAGGACAGGTGGACACGGGGTCCAGGGGCAGTTCTGTGGTCTGGCTGGCCATGGGAGGGGAGTCTGTTTCTTGGACAGACGGAAATCTTGGAGGCTAGTTCAGGCTTGTGCCTGGGGAATCATGTCCAGCCATGAAACACCGGGGCAGCGCTTCAGAAAGACAGCAGGGGGCAGTGCTAGCCTGCGGTGGGAGATGGCTGGGTCCTGCCTGCAGCCTGAGATCCTGAGTCCTTCCCTGCCTGCAGTGCCTGCTCTGGGCTCTCCCGCTCCTGCCCTCCCTCCTATGTCTCCCTCCCTTCCATGTCTCCCTCCCACCTCTCCCTCCCTCTCTCTGAATATGAATGTGTGTGAAAGAGAGGACACGAGTTACCACAGAAAGGCCTCTCCTCCCTAGCAGACAGCAAGTGAAATCAACATTTTTTTATTAAAGAATTTATTAATGTTGATTTTTACATCATATTTTAAATGACAAGTTTAACAAACAAGTGTTTAAGGGGGGAATCTCTATTTACAATCACTGGGACTTAGTATTTAGAACTTAATCACGATTAGGCTAAGGGTTTGTATGTCATAGAAACCTATTAATTTAAGAAATAAAACATTATGTCTATAGAGCCATAGGTTTTTATGTCTATATAGTTAAGTTTGTATTTCCGTTACCATGTCCATAGCACTGGGCATGCAGTTATTGAGTCCTCGCTCTTGTACTCTTTGGATTTAATAGCCACATATTAAGGATACCATGCGTAAATCAACATTTTTTGAGCCCTCTCATTTCACGTTTTTAGATCGATTACTTTTCCCTGCTTCTCCACTGCAGTACGCTGGAGACGTGGAGTGGATTGTGGCTCTGGTGCAGAGCAGGGCCGGTGCTCCCCTGTCAGTGCTCCCGTGGTGGAGGGCTGGCCGGTACTCCCCTCAGATCTTCCTGAGGATGCACAGCTCTGTCCGCCGAGCGCCTGCACACGGAAGCGGAGAGTTCCCCTGCAGATCTGGTTTCTTTCAGCTTTGAAGCCCTCTGGAAACCAGGAGCAGCAAGCTGCTCACCACGTCCCACCGGCGCGGCTGTGGCTGTCTTTCCACTGATGAGATCTGGGCCTGTTCGGAGGATCTCGCATCTTCATCCTGGCTTCTCACCAGGGTAACGGCCAGGGTTCTCTCAGGCTGAGTGCTGGCAGGAGGGGGAGGCCGGGGCGTCCGTGTCTCCAGGAGGAACCGGAACCTGGAGGCTAGGGGTCCTTGTCACTTCCAAGCCCCCAACCCCCCGACAGCTCAGGCCTGCTGCCCCTCAGCTCCTCATCCCCACCCTTCTCCACAACTTCAATGCTAAGAGCCTGTCGACTTCTGGGCCTCGGGTTTCTGTGATGTCCGCTCGCTGGGTTAGTCCGCTTCCCGCCACTGCAGCAGCATCAGAGCCAGCGTCTTCACGATGGAGGCTTGCTATGTGCCTCAGAGGTAGAGGGCACTCGAGCCCCTGGGATGCAGGAGGCAGAGAAGCAGCGAGCCACGGCTCCATCCCCACCCACAGGGGGCCCTCCGTGGGCAGCCAGACCCTCCCCTGGCACAAAGCGCCAGGCAGGCCCGGATCAAGACCACAGCCCTGCTTCTGGGGCTCTCATGCCTTCTGAGTGGCACAGGAGGGTCTGCCGGGCAGCCTCGCCTCTGGGAAGCAGGGGAGCTGGCCCCGCGCCTCCGTGGTGTCGTCCACGGCTGGACGCTGTAGACTCAGGGTTTTCACCACTGTGCCCCGGGCACCTGAGGAGTTGGGGAGGCAGCCGGGGTGCCCCTTTCCCACAGCGCTGGTCTGCAGTGGGGCCCTGAAGTCCCAGCACCCAGGTGGCTCTGGAGAGCAGCCACAGAAAAGTTAGTCAAGTGAAAATTTCAGAGAACAAAATCAGTAGCGTGTCTATAAGCGGTATTTAGAGATAAGAAATGACCCGTTTCTCTCCTAAAATCATCATAACTGCATAAGTTGTCCTTCTGTTCTCTACAGCTGCATGGCTGGGGGCCCGGAGTCGGGCTTCAAGCTGCTGGGGTGGGTCAGTTCCAACATCCACACTCAATTAGTCCTATAATAGTGCATTTGATGCAGCATCACGACGAATTATACACATCAAATGGGTTGTTTATGAGATCCAGCCATGAGGAGGGGACAGCTCCACGCTCGAATCACTTATCACTGAAAACCAGCTTGAAATTGACCAGTATATGTGCTCTGCCTATAATTATGTCTGACTTCTCTAGTGTGCCAAAGATTTGTTTTCTTGGGAACTAGATAACAGTGTACTAATTTTTGCTGTTAGAAACAAACTACAAATGAAAACATGAGGATGTATGGTCAGAGGCAAAGATGGTATCTCTCCAATATTAAGTAATTTTCATAAGTGACAACACACAATTGCATAGATAATATCCTTTTAGGAGTTGAAAATGGCAAAAATGTCAGTAAGAGTTATGAAGAAGAGGACAAGAAGGAGCAGATTACACTTAGACTCTATTATTTTCTTTCTTTTTTTTTTCAGATCTCCAAACTTTACTGTCAGGCTTCCTTTCTGTTGCTCCCTCCTTCCCTTGACCTTGTCTAGCATTCTCTTTCTGGGAAGTACCCTATCTGCATGTCTGTAATCCAGGTGTGATGCTTTCTGCAGGACTGGTTCCCTCTTCATCTCTGATCACCTCTGTGACATCCCACCTGCTGACTGAGGTGTTTCTACTCAGGTCCTCTCACATTTTACCATTTGCACTGGGAACCCTAAGCCTCTCTCCTCCCCTAACCCTGCTCTGCTGTCTCTATCCTATTTCTCAAGTCCTGTGGGATTCCATGGGGAGTGAATGCAAAGATCCCTTTGGAGCTTCAGGTGCCTTGGATGGGGTGAAAGTGAATTTCAGATTCTTAAGGAAGTCCAGCCTTTGACTCTCCAAAAATGTAGCATTGTCTTGGTGGAGAGATCCCCAAATTGCCTTAGAGCTCAGTTCCCTGAGGCTAGGATGTCCCATGCCTTCCTTGTCTCTCTGAACTGAGGGGATATGGTGTTTCTTAAAGTTGAAACTGTGATCATAATTGTTTCTGCCTTCCACTTCCAGATTTTTTGTCATTCATTGGAGATAAGTGTCTTTGAGACTCTATTATTTTCTATTCCGTATCTTAAGGGTTTCATAGTTTGGTATGAAATCAATGTTTATGGAATTCTGGTCAGTGGGAACATTGTCAGAGAGCCAACTGAATTCATTCCAAGTGGCTTAGAAGGGAACAGAAACAGTGCAAACAAAATTAAGCTAGGAGAGCAAACGAAACGATCAATGCAGCGGTATGGTTTCCCCACACACTGCTCAAAACAAGGGGCACCTGTGGTGCTTCTTATGAGGAACGATGACATTGCTTGGACTAGAACAAGCAATGATGCTTCTCCACTCGCCAACGCCCTTCCTAAAACAACGTCAACAGCATCACCTTACGAAAATGAGGAAAGAGCAAAGAGGAGATTCCTCTCGCTCTCCATCCCTCAGCCCCTCCTCGTCCCTGGGGTAATTCACCCACATCTGCCTCGTCCCTGCACCCTCTCCCTGCCTTTCCTTCCATGGATACCCACTCACAACGCAGACTGTGGTACTTTCTATTCTGTGTCAGGCTTCAGTGCATGTTGAAGAATGCACAAAGGGGTTTTGCCTCGGCTTGTCGCCTGCAGTCACGTTCACCTTGGCGCAGCTTCCCCATCCCCCAGGTACCCATTCATGCAGGTTTCACTGTGCTGCATTCCATCCCTGCCACCCTCTGACCCCCTCCCCTCCCCTCAACCCTGAAGACATCCTAAAGGGACCGTTGTAGTCTGACTCTACCGTATGCCTCTAGCTACGTATCCGTGTGCTCCCCAGACTAGACCCCAAAACTGACCAGAAGTCAGTGCAGAGACTCCCAGAACCCGACTCCTCTACTCAACTGAACCACCTCTGCTCCATCCATTTCTGCCAGTGGCTTACTTCCCCCTTCCTTCTATTTATTGTCTGTTCATTGTATCCGTTCATCAGCAGACTCCACAACTGGGCTACTGTGAATGGAGCTGCAGTAAACAGAGATAAGCAGATCCCTCTCTGGCATGCTGGTTTGCACGCCTTCAAATACATGCTCAGGTGTGAACATTGTATGGTGGATTCACAAGGTAAGTCTGTTTTTATTTGTCTAGAGACCCCCACGCTTGAGTGTGATAACTACTCATAAACAATTTATCTTATAAGAATCAGTCAAGAAGAACTAAAAACCATACAAAACCAACAAGCAGATTTCTGATACTTAAAACAGAGCAGAAGGTTAAAGCCCAGGAAACAGAAAAGAGCAAACTGAGGTCAAAGCCCACTTAATACTAATAGATGCTGCAGGAAAAAGATGAAAATCAAATTTTAACATGCTTTAATTATAGACCACAGTAAAGCCTATGTTAGAGACATTGGCCAATGGCTTTGGAAAAATGTGTCACGGGTTGGTCATTTATCAAATGGCCTTCTAAGCAAATAAATAAAATATGACAAGCTCTAGAAAACTAGTAGACATGACTTTGTTAGGAGACGTGACTGATTTATCACATGCCATCACTGCTGACTGAAGCTGTGTGAGTAGTGTGTGAAGCTGGGTGGTTTTATGTGCATCTCTACATTACACAAAACAGCTTGTCTTTCACGCAGGCCACCTTATTTTAGCCTGTCACAGGCCTTGAATTCAGGGTTGGTTGCCGGCCCTGAGTTCTCTTACTCAAGTCCCAGGTCCACCTCCAGGTTTTTGGTAGGTTTTGGAGATAGGAGTCTCGTGGACTTTGGCGCCCTGACATGCCTGGAGCTGTGATCCTCAGATCTCAGCCCCCTCAGTAGTGGGGTGACGGACCGGAGCCACTACCACACAGCTGTGTAATCACAGCTACCTGTGTGGTTCCACGCCATCACATTCATGCACGTCTGTCCCCTCTCCGTTTACCTTACTGTGAAAATCCTTACCTACATAAATAGAAAGCTGTACTTTAGACGACTTGTGTCTAATTTGTTAATGACTGTCTTGAGAAGTCAGTAAGCCAAGACCTCAGAGATTTGAGGTCAATTTTTAACTCCCCACTTCACAATTGATGATACCACTCCCACTGCTCCTCTGTGCCTCTCCTGTAATCGTGCATGTGTATGCGGTGGGGGAAAAGGCAATGGGGGCCCACACAGCATTCACCATGGGGACCGACTCTCACGGGGTCCACGCTGGCTTAAACGGCACCCACTTTGATCCCAACCGGGCAGCTCTGCTCTCTCCTGGTGTACACTCTTCTCAAGAGGGCAGCTCTGCTCTCTCCTGGTGTGCACTCTTCTCAGGAGGGCAGCTCTGCTCTCTCCTGGTGTGTACTCTTCTCAAGAGGGCAGCTCTGCTCTCTCCTGGTGTGTACTCTTCTCAAGAGGGCAGCTCTGCTCTCTCCTGGTGTGCACTCTTCTCAAGAGGGCAGCTCTGCTCTCTCCTGGTGTGCACTCTTCTCAGGAGGGCAGCTCTGCTCTCTCCTGGTGTACACTCTTCTCAAGAGGGCAGCTCTGCTCTCTCCTGGTGTGTACTCTTCTCAGGAGGGCAGCTCTGCTCTCTCCTGGTGTGCACTCTTCTCAGGAGGGCAGCTCTGCTCTCTCCTGGTGTGCACTCTTCTCAGGAGGGCAGCTCTGCTCTCTCCTGGTGTACACTCTTCTCAAGAGGGCAGCTCTGCTCTCTCCTGGTGTGTACTCTTCTCAGGAGGGCAGCTCTGCTCTCTCCTGGTGTGCACTCTTCTCAGGAGGGCAGCTCTGCTCTCTCCTGGTGTGCACTCTTCTCAGGAGGGCAGCTCTGCTCTCTCCTGGTGTGTACTCTTCTCAAGAGGGCAGCTCTGCTCTCTCCTGGTGTGCACTCTTCTCAGGAGGGCAGCTCTGCTCTCTCCTGGTGTGCACTCTTCTCAAGAGGGCAGCTCTGCTGTCTCCTGGTGTGCACTCTTCTCAAGAGGGCAGCTCTGCTCTCTCCTGGTGTACACTCTTCTCAAGAGGGCAGCTCTGCTCTCTCCTGGTGTGCACTCTTCTCAAGAGGGCAGCTCTGCTGTCTCCTGGTTTGTACTCTTCTCAAGAGGGCAGCTCTGCTCTCTCCTGGTGTGCACTCTTCTCAAGAGGGCAGCTCTGCTCTCTCCTGGTGTGCACTCTTCTCAGGAGGGCAGCTCTGCTCTCTCCTGGTGTGCACTCTTCTCAGGAGGGCAGCTCTGCTCTCTCCTGGCGTGCACTCTTCTCAAGAGGGCAGCTCTGCTCTCTCCTGGCGTGCACTCTTCTCAAGAGGGCAGCTCTGCTCTCTCCTGGTGTGCACTCTTCTCAGGAGGGCAGCTCTGCTCTCTCCTGGTGTGTACTCTTCTCAAGAGGGCAGCTCTGCTCTCTCCTGGTGTGCACTCTTCTCAGGAGGGCAGCTCTGCTCTCTCCTGGTGTGTACTCTTCTCAAGAGGGCAGCTCTGCTCTCTCCTGGTGTGCACTCTTCTCAAGAGGGCAGCTCTGCTCTCTCCTGGTGTGTACTCTTCTCAAGAGGGCAGCTCTGCTGTCTCCTGGCGTGTACTCTTCTCAAGAGGGCAGCTCTGCTGTCTCCTGGCGTGCACTCTTCTCAGGAGGGCAGCTCTGCTCTCTCCTGGTGTGTACTCTTCTCAGGAGGGCAGCTCTGCTCTCTCCTGGTGTGTACTCTTCTCAAGAGGGCAGCTCTGCTCTCTCCTGGCGTGCACTCTTCTCAAGAGGGCAGCTCTGCTCTCTCCTGGTGTGCACTCTTCTCAAGAGGGCAGCTCTGCTGTCTCCTGGTGTGCACTCTTCTCAAGAGGGCAGCTCTGCTGTCTCCTGGTGTACACTCTTCTCAAGAGGGCAGCTCTGCTCTCTCCTGGCGTGCACTCTTCTCAAGAGGGCAGCTCTGCTCTCTCCTGGCGTGCACTCTTCTCAGGAGGGCAGCTCTGCTCTCTCCTGGCGTGCACTCTTCTCAGGAGGGCAGCTCTGCTCTCTCCTGGCATGCACTCTTCTCAAGAGGGCAGCTCTGCTCTCTCCTGGCGTGCACTCTTCTCAAGAGGGCAGCTCTGCTCTCTCCTGGTGTGCACTCTTCTCAGGAGGGCAGCTCTGCTCTCTCCTGGTGTGCACTCTTCTCAGGAGGGCAGCTCTGCTCTCTCCTGGCGTGCACTCTTCTCAAGAGGGCAGCTCTGCTCTCTCCTGGTGTGTACTCTTCTCAAGAGGGCAGCTCTGCTGTCTCCTGGCGTGTACTCTTCTCAAGAGGGCAGCTCTGCTGTCTCCTGGTGTGCACTCTTCTCAAGAGGGCAGCTCTGCTCTCTCCTGGTGTGCACTCTTCTCAAGAGGGCAGCTCTGCTCTCTCCTGGTGTGCACTCTTCTCAGGAGGGCAGCTCTGCTGTCTCCTGGTTTGTACTCTTCTCAAGAGGGCAGCTCTGCTGTCTCCTGGTGTGTACTCTTCTCAGGAGGGCAGCTCTGCTCTCTCCTGGTGTGCACTCTTCTCAAGAGAGCAGCTCTGCTCTCTCCTGGTGTGCACTCTTCTCAGGAGGGCAGCTCTGCTCTCTCCTGGTGTGCACTCTTCTCAAGAGGGCAGCTCTGCTCTCTCCTGGTGTGTACTCTTCTCAAGAGGGCAGCTCTGCTCTCTCCTGGTGTGCACTCTTCTCAGGAGGGCAGCTCTGCTCTCTCCTGGTGTGCACTCTTCTCAAGAGGGCAGCTCTGCTCTCTCCTGGTGTGCACTCTTCTCAAGAGGGCAGCTCTGCTGTCTCCTGGTGTACACAGTCCTCCGGGCATCACCACATTCAACCACCTTCCGGTGTGCAGCTGTGTTCTCAGTTGTGTCTCATGAAGTCAAAGCTGTGTTTGGACTCTTCACTCAGCATCCTTGCGGAAAAAAGGTAGCAGAGGTTTTCCTCATTTGTTTCCTCCAGCTATAGCTTAATGATAACTGATTAGCCTAATGCCTCTATTAAATTATTACAAATGGAAAACTGGGTCAGCAGTGAGCGGCTGGCAAGGCTCCAGTGCGCATGTGAGTGCAATGCTAGCCGAGACACCTGAAAACACTAACCAGGGGAAGGCTCGTAGCCAATTATGTTCTGTGGACTCATTTTCACTAAAATTGAGCAGAGTGGATTGCTTCCGTTTTTGCCTGCAGTAATACTTTCAGAAGTGGTTTCCGTGTTCTTCATTAAGTGTAGTGGTGGATAAGTTGTTTTGCACTAGATACGGGACTGCAGAATTTAAGAAGCACAGATGAGAAGGTCTACTTTTCTCTCTTCACTATTTATTTTCATGTCTTTCTTCACTCTTTAATGCCATCTTTCTCCCTTCTGTGCTGTTGTCACACTTAAAGACGCCCAGAGCCCACGGTGGGCAAGGTGTGGCTTTCCTGTCATCGCTGCCACTCTGCTCAGTGACTGCAACGCGGGATGGGACCCTGGAGTCCTGTGTCCTTTCTTCAATTTTGTTTTATTGTTATTGCAAAGGTGATATACACAGGGGTTACAGTTACGCAGGTCAGGCAATGCACTGAGTGCATTTCTTTTTGAGCAGTGTCCTCTTCCCTCGTTTTCGCCAGTGTTTTCCCTCCCAATCCCTCCCCAACAAGCCGCCTCGTTCATTTTCCACCCGTGTCTGCTGAGGACCACTGCTGCATTGCCTCACGTTTTCCCACCATCTCTGTGCTTCCCTTGACCCCCTCCAAACAGATAAACTGACAGGATAAAAGGTGCAGAAATCAAAAGCAGCGAATAACATGAAACCTGTTGTTTCCGTTTCTCGGCGTTCATTCCATGAACGTCGTTCTGTCAAATCATATGTCCTCATCTATGCAGTTTTATGATCCTCTCCTAAGAACATTCTCCTTTGGTCTCCCTGTGTGGATAGCTAGAGCTTGTGATTTATCGTGTCCAAGTGTATGTTTGTCCTTTACCATTCAGTGTGTTTGCATGCAGATTGTTAGGCGTCTTCTACTTACAACAACCAAGGGAAACCATGAAATCTATATTTCTTTGGGTCTGGTTCACTTTTTTCCCAAGTCTTTCTAGTTCCTTTCCAATGGTACAATATCATTCTTTCTGGTGGAATGCCATTGTGTACATGTACCTCATTTTCTCAATCCAGTCATCTACTGAGGGGCACCTGAGACTGTCCCCTGTCTTGGATGTAGTAAATAATGTTGCCGTGAACATGGCTGTGCTGAGAGCTTTACTGGGGCCTCGTCTGGATCCTCTGGATAAATGTCCAGGAGTGGAACTGAATGAAAGTTTCTCTGAATCCTTTTGTTACATCTGAAATGCAGGAGATTCGTTGGGAGGGCAAAGTGCAATTGATCTGAATTGTTTTTTTACTTGTCTCAGAGCACTGTCTGCCTGTTCAGTGCACTGATCCAGCCGTCCCGTGGGCGGGCTAGGGACCCCAGACCTCTGTTAGGAACAGGTGGCATGCTGCACCCCACACGCTCCTGTCTGCCCCTCTCCTGGCTATCCTACACACGTGGCTCTTTGCAACTCCATTTTGCTTGATTTTCCAGATCCTATCTCCTTTTGGACTGTATTGTCAGCAGCAACTGAGCTCTTGTCTGTGCCGGTGAATGCATCATGTTTTCTCTTCCGCTTCTTTCTCAGGCATTGTGGCTCATGTCTCTTCTCCCCTTTTGCCTTAAGATGATTTAGTGACCATGTGAAAATGAACCTGCAGAGCGGCCAGCCCCTGCCTTCTGTGGAGAGGGGAGAGGGCAGCCCCACCCCTGCCATGGAGCCTCGTGCTCAGGCAATGAAGAACCTGTTTAGTTATTGCTCTTTATCTCTGTCTGCTCAAAAACATTTCCCCAGATTCAATGCACTAGGTAAGGCTTTGTTCTCTGGGGAAAAAAGACATTGTGGCAGGTGTCAGCTAAACAAAGAGCAAACCGCTCCAGCCTCGGAGCAGGGGCGTGCGTCCTTCCGCTGTCTGCCCTTTTCTTCCTCTGTTGGCATTTAGAACGGTACTTTAGGCCGTACTTTAGAACATGACCGGAGAGATGCCAGGTGAGAATGGCCTTGTGTGACAGCAGGGCCAGCCCGGGCCTGTGACCGTTCCTCCCTCCGCTGCTGAGATGCCTCCGGGACCCCCGCTGCCGTGAGCAGGGTCAGACCATTTGAGAAAGCAGGCCCAGGATTCTAGGATGGCTCAGCTTCCCCACATGAACAGACCAAGACCCTGGCAGCCGGGATCTGAAGGCATGGGCCAGCCTTCTTTCCATGGGGTTTGTGGGACGGAGACAACAACAGGGGCTTTCTGGGTCCATTCTGCAGGGGAAGGGAACTTCTGAAGCACTCCTATCTCAAGGCTTGAAACTGTATTTGTGATCACAATTATCCTAAGATTGCTTAAGCTAGAACTAGTTAATACTCAATAATTCTGAAGAGCAAATTTTAATGCAAGAATTTAAAATAGACCAGAAATCGCAAATATTTTACAAAATGAGAACATATTGTGTTTCATAAAATTTGCCAAAGGTGAAAATGAACAGCTGTTTATTTCACAAAGAAGCAGATCATTATAAAAAATGTCACACAATTACTAAACTACAAAGTGTTATGCAAGTACCAAATAATGACATACTTCATTATTCTGTCTCTAAAGAATCACATAATGATTTCCAGAATGAAGAGGATTATGTGAAATTCCATAAAACATGCAGCTCTTTATCTTGTGTTTATGCCCAGGGTTCCACGACTGTTGACAGCTTGAGCTTGCAGAGCAGCAGCCTGTCAAAGCATGGCTATGTCACACTTTCCCTCCCCTTTCCTGACAGGTGGCTGTCGGTCCCCTCAGCGTCCTCAGGAGGGATGAAGACCAGAGCACAATGTGCCAGCCTTTGCAGTCATTCTTCCCCACGACTGTCCCGACGTCTAGCACACCCGTCAGAAGCTCTCAGCTTCTCCATCGGTTCCTTCTCTGCACCTTCTCCATGCAATGTTGAGCAATTAGCAGGAACGAGACTAGGAGGGAGAGTGAGCAGTCCTTTAGAAAGGATTGCCCTCCATAGGGGGCCGGCGTTAGCCACCCACGACAGAAGACAGGGCGCATCTAGACTTAGGGCTGACGAGACCTTGTGTGGAAAGAGGTCCAGTGGCAATGCGAGACGGCAAAGAACGACGTGGTGTGGGACTCTGAGAGTAGCAGGCGGTGAGTTCAGCGAGACCTCAGCAGGCGACGCGAAGACGCAGAGGGGCTTGGCTGCTCGGTGTGGATGGGCCCGGGGTGGCCAGTCCCCCCTTGCCCGGGACTGCGGGTCCACCCCGGCCAGGGGAGCACACCCTTCCTCGGGTCGTCATCGCCAGCAGGCCGGACCAGCGAGCATCACAGCCCCAGAACAGGATGCTTCCGCAGACAACAGAAAGCCGGGGGAGCACGAAGACCTCAATGACGTCCTTGTGTTCCTTGAAATGTTCTTCATTTGGAGACCAGAGGCCAGGCCAAGTAAAGAGTATGGCAGGCTGAGTGGAGGCAAACAAACCGTGAGGGCCGCTGTGGTCTGGGCCAGCTCCTCAGCCGGCACAGTAGAAACCTGAGCCCTGCAGGGCACGCTCTGAGCTCCCTACCTCCTGCCAGGAAGAGTCACTCACAAGCCGAGTGACAGGAGCCACATTCCACCACAGACGGCTACAACCTTGGCTCGACACGGAGAACCAAATTCTGTCCCGAGGAAATGGACCGCTGACACCCTCAGCACCAGAGACAGAGACCCAGAGAGAGGACAGCTCTCCCTCCGCACCGGAGGACGTGGACAGCTCCCGCCCAGGGCCAGCTCCCCCTGTGGGAGTCAGACCTGTGTGCTCCCACGGCCACAAAGCCTCGTGGCATTTTACCTCAGCCATCCCACTGCCAGTGCAGTCATGTTTTAAACTAATTTTGCGTGTATTACACAACCGTACCAGCAGTTCTCGTTGAGCTGGGCAGTCCACCTTTGGGACAATCTTCAAGGAAAGAGTAAGAGTTGTTTATGAGCTTAAAGAGAAAGACAGTACATGTTTTAAATAACACACTTGTGAAATTAGTTCCCCAGCATGGGGGTTTGATCACTGCTGTTTACTTTAAAACAGAAATATGACTGCTCCGATACATTTCAAAAGCTTGTTCAGCCCCACAGAGGATTATCAAGTTAACTAGAAGAGAGGCAATTCGGCCACCTGCCTGTGACAGTACAGTGAAGTACCAACATGGAATTAGAAATATTTGGGGGGGGGGATATTCAAGATCGTCCAGCGGTCACATCCTGCTCCGATGAGAGTGCCTTGGGACATGTGTCACCTGAAAGCACTTTCCACCCCATTGCAATTCAGATACAGTGACTGTTCCATGGAAACATGCATAGATGCAGCAAGACGGAGGTTCCCACAAGAGAGGCTAGTAGAGGATCAAGGGTTCATTGTGTGCCCCCACTGCTTCTGTGTTGAAAGCATAAAATAATTGCAAATCAATTACATTTAACCACTCGAAGGCTACCTCCCAACTTGTATTTCTGCTGAAGGTCAGACCACAAGGGTTCACGCCAACACAAAAGAGAAGAGGTTGGTGTGCAGCGAGCATTTTTCATTTATAAAGTTGCTTGTGTCCCAACACATTAAATAAGAGGTAAAATTCTAAGCAACATTCTCCCTGCGTTAGATATGTGAAAATATATGAATGCAAAACTTTGAATCACTTAGTATTTGCATGTGAAACTTCGTTTTCTGAATTGGCAAGAAGGATAAAAAGAACAGGACTAAATAAATAAAATTTATTTTCAAAGTCAAATGGTTAATGTAGATTCCTAGGAAGAACCAAAGTACTTACATCCAAAAACGTTGGAAATGCACCCGTGCTCCTCACTCCTTAGCTCGGCTAGCGTGCGTGGCAGCACCGTGGACAGTGGTACTCATCCTGCTCTCTTTTGAGTTCCGCTAGATAGCAATTTTTACTCACTTTGTGCTGCTCATCTCAAGGATTCTAATTACGAGAGTATGATGAAATTAAACGTAGCTGTCAATCTAATCAGACATTTCAAACACACCCATGGTCTGCATCTAGCACAATACACAGGAGGTGGCTGAGCATGGGCCGGTGGGCTCTGTTCGAGGTGCCATGACACTATTTCCCTGCACCCAGCAGCTTTGCTTTCTAACACTAAGAGGCAAATGTTGAGGAGGCACACTTTGGTTTATTCATTCAGAGTGTAACCATCTTTCGGGATGCTTTAGACATCCGGGGCCACAGAATGACACGGAACACTGTGGTCGTGTCTGGGGTAGGCAAAGTTGGCGTAATGAAGAAGAACCTCTGAGCATTCTTCACAGGGTGTGCTCAGCGCACCCTGACCGCTGGAACCCCCCAGGGACCCAGCAGGGAGCCACAGGGCCTTGCCGGACAAAAGGAGGGGCGAGGGGAGGGTGTCCTGCTCTCCTCCGGCCCCCACTGTCCATCGTGGTTGCATGGCTCATGGTAGCCCATCCTCCTAAGAGTGCTACTTGTTTCCTAACCGCCTACCAGTCCTTCTGGGGTGATGTCCTCTTTCTGCTGGGTAGAATCTCTGCTCACACCGAAGTGTTCAGACGTAACCCATCCAGCCTCGAAGGCATCTTCCGCTCTCACTTCTCTCCGGTTTCTGGACCCCTCTTTCAGGAAGCACCCCTTCTTCCTTTCAGATCATGGTAGGTGCTGGACCTGGAGAAAGGAGAAAGAACACATCCACATAATGTTGCGAGCGTGTGCTGGATCCAAGTTTGCATGTGGTTTTCTGTGTGCTTTCTGTGTGTGGGGGCTTGTGTGCTGGTCACGTGTGCCAGGCCCTGTGTGTGTGGGCTTGTGTGTGTTGGTCACATGTTCCAGGTTCTGTGTGTGTGGGCTTGTATACTAGTCACGTGTGCCAGGTCCTGTGTGTGTGGGCTTGTGTGCTGGTCACGTGTGCCAGGTCCTGTGTGTGTGGGCTTGTGTGTGCTGGTCACATGTTCCAGGTTGTGTGTGTGTGGGCTTGTATACTAGTCGCGTGTGCCAGGCCCTGTGTGTATGTGCTTGTGTGCTGGTCACGTGTGCCAGGGTCCTGGGCATGTGGCATATTCAAAGACAGATATATGGTTCTCTGGGCACATGTGTCCTATGCATATGCCTGTTCGTGCTCATGCGTGTGCATGGATATATGCATGTGTGTCTGCACTGTCTGTCATACACATACACCTGTGTGACATTCACATGTGTGCTCGTGTGCTTCTTTGCACTCTCACAGGTGTGTGTTTGCGTGTCCCTGCATGTGTGTGTATATATAGACCATCCTCACTGGCTTCTACTCTAATGTCTTGTCCTTCTGCCAGGCTGGGGATGCACATAGGCTAAGAGAGTGTTCTGCTCAGTTACACCAGGTGCTTTTTATTCTCAGCCACCCAGGCTTACTCCCCATCTTCCCGCCTTAGCCTCCCAAGGGCTGAGCTCACACGTATGTGCCACCATGCCTGCACCTTAAATGTCTTCCTTGGGAGTACAAAGACAAGATGATGATCATGGATTGATTTTCCTTGAGAAAAAAAAAAGGGTGGGAGCGAAGGACAAAGAAATTCCCTTTTTGCCTGGATGAGTGACAGTGACACATGGCAACCTCTGCAGGCCTAAGCAGAGGAATTGCACGTCACTGTCCCTTTTGGTTCCAGGCTCAACTATACTTTAAATAAACCAAAATAGGAAGAGCCACTTTCCATGAGCCAAAAATTATTTTCTAAAGTAGCTTTCATCAGCAATGAAAAGAGAAAAGTTAAAGCAAAAGTGATTCTAAATGTTCTCCTCTCCAATGAGTAAATATCCAATTACTTTTCAGAGTATTAAACTCAGAGCCTCATCTAACCTTACTAAGTGCTTTGTTTACTTCCCCTCTCAAATGGAAATGGGGGAACTGTTCCCAAGAGATGGCAGTGTCTGGGGAGTGGCACAGATGGGTTCATGGCCAGAGCACGCTGCGCTCGGGCACGCTGCGTCCAGAGAGGCAGAGGCCAGATGGAGCCCAGGCGACGGCTGTGCGGCTGGCCAGTGACTCACCGCCCTGTCTTTGCTGCCTCGTGGTCCTGCACACCAGGATTCTTTCCACCACACAGCGAGTTTGGAGAACTGAACTGTTGTGGTCGTCCTTGTTTGTCAGGCCACGCCCCGCCAGGACCCTCGCTGCTGTGCACTCTGGGCATCTGCGAGGGACTCCATGGTATGAAGCAGCAGTTAGCTCCATGATGAGTGCAAACACGGAGGCAGAAGGACGACCACTGCCATCGATCATTCACCACCATCACATGGAGGAACACATAGCTTATTGGTTTTGGTAATGTATTGCCACCTGTGCGCCTGACAAGCTAAGTCAGGAACACGTGGACACACCGAAACCAAACCAAGAACACGGCCGTGGGCCCTGGCTCGCGCCTTTCATCTTAGCTACTCAGAAGGCTGAGACCTGAGGATCACCGTTCAAAGGCAGGCCAGGCACAAAACTATGTGAGACTCCCGTCTCCAGTTAACCATTAGAAACTGGAAGTGGTGCTGGGGATCCACGGATAGGGTGGTAGCCTTGAGCTGAGAGCTCAGGGACAGCGCCCAGGCCCAGAGTTCAAGTCCTACGAGAGAAAGTGGGGGAGAAGAGGAGGGAGAGAGAGAGAAAGGGAGAGAGACAGAGACAGAGAGACAGAGACACAGACAGAGACAGAGAGACAGAGAGAGAGAGACAGAGACAGAGAGACAGAGACAGAGACACAGACAGAGACAGAGAGACAGAGAGAGAGAGAGGGACAGAGACAGAGAGAAAGAGAGAGAGACACAGAGAGAGAGAGAGGAAGGGGGAGAGAGAGGGGAAAAGGAGAGAGAAAGAAGAAAAATGCCCTGCGCTTTTTGCACACTCTGGATCAAGGACTGATGTGTCCTTCACCGACATGTGACACAGAAGCAGAGCAGCCAAAAACCCACCTGAGTCTCACAGGTGTGAACTGTGCTCCTCACACAGTGTGAACTGCGCTCCTTACCAGTGTGAACTGCACTTCTCACACAGTGTGAACTGGACTCCTCACACAGTGTGAACTGGACTCCTCACACAATGTGAACTGGACTCCTCACATAGTGTGAACTGGACTCCTCACACACTGTGAACTGGACTCCTCACACAGTGTGAACTGGACTCCTCACCCAGTGTGAACTGGACTCCTCACACAGTGTGAACTGGATTCCTCACGCAGTGTGAACTGGACTCCTCACACAGTGTGAACTGGATTCCTCACGCAGTGTGAACTGGACTCCTCACACAGTGTGAACTGGTCTCCTCACACAATGTGAACTGTGCTCCTCACACGGTGTGAACTGGACTCCTCACACAGTGTGAACTGCACTCCTCACACAGTGTGAACTGGGCTCCTCACACAGTGTGAACTGGACTCCTCACACAGTGTGAACTGTGCTCCTCACACAGTGTGAACTGGGCTCCTCACACAGTGTGAACTGGACTCCTCACATAGTGTGAACTGGACTCCTCACACAATGTGAACTGGACTCCTCACACAGTGTGAACTGGACTCCTCAGACAGTGTGAACTGGACTCCTCACACAGTGTGAACTGGTCTCACACAGTGGGAACTGGGCTCCTCACACACTGTGAACTGGGATCCTCACACTGTATGAACTGGACTCCTCACATAGTGTGAACTGGACTCCTCACACAGTGTGAACTGGACTCCTCACACAGTGTGAACTGGACTCCTCACATAGTGTGAACTGGGCTCCTCACACTGTATGAACTGGGCTCCTCACACAGTGTGAACTGCACTCCTCACACAGTGTGAACTGGACTCCTCACACAGTGTGAACTGGACTCCTCACATAGTGTGAACTGGACTCCTCACACAGTGTGAACTGGACTCCTCACATAGTGTGAACTGGACTCCTCACACAGTGTGAACTGCACTCCTCACACAGTGTGAACTGCACTCCTCACACAGTGTGAACTGGACTCCTCACACAGTGTGAACTGGACTCCTCACCAGTGTGAACTGGACTCCTCACCAGTGTGAACATGACTCCTCACACAGTGTGAACTGGACTCCTCACACAGTGTGATCTGTCCTCCTCGAACTGCATGAATTGGACTCCTTACACAGTGTGAACTGGCCTCCTCACATAGTGTGAACTGGGCTCCCCACACAGTGTGAACTGGGCTCCTCACACAGTGTGAACTGGGCTCCTCACACAGTGTGAACTGGGCTCCTCACACAGTGTGAACTGTCTCCTCACAGTGTGAACTGGACTCTTCACACAGTGTGAGCTGGACTCCTCACACAGTGTGAACTGGCCTCCTCACCAGTGTGAACTGGCCTCCTCACACAGTGTGATCTGGCCTCCTCGAACTGTATGAACTGGACTCCTTACACAGTGTGAACTGGCCTTCTCACATAGTGTGAACTGGGCTCCCCACAGAGTGTGAACTGGACTCCTCACACAGTGTGAACTGGACTCCTCACACAGTGTGAACTGGGCTCCTGACACAGTGTGAACTGGACTCCTCACACAGTGTGATCTGGACTCCTCACACAGTCTGAACTGTTCTCCTCACACAGTGTGAACTGGACTCCTGACACAGTGTGAACTGGACTCCTCACATAGTGTGAACTGGCCTCCTCACACACTGTGAACTGGGTTCCTCAGTGTGAACTGGACTCTTCACACCGTGTGAATTGGTCTCCTCACACAGTGTGAACTTGGCTCCTCACATAGTGTGAACTGGACTCCTCACACAGTGTGAATGGGGCTCCTCACACAGTGTGAACTGGCCTCCTCACACCGTGTGAACTGGACTCCTCACACAGTGTGAACTGGACTCCTCACACAGTGTGAACTGGACTCCTCACACAGTGTGAACTGGACTCCTCACACAGTGTGAACTGGACTCCTCACACAGTGTGAATGGGGCTCCTCACACAGTGTGAACTGGACTCCTCACACAGTGTGAACTTGGCTCCTCACACACTGTGAACTGGGTTCCTCAGTGTGAACTGGACTCTTCACATCATGTGAATTGGGCTCCTCACACAGTGTGAACTGGACTCCTCACCCAATGTGAACTGGGTTCCTCACACTGTGTGAGCTGGACTCCTCACACACTGTGAACTTATCTCCTCACACCATGTGAACTGGACTCCTCACGCAGTGTGAACTGGCCTCCTCACACACTGTGAACTGGGTTCCTCAGTGTGAACTGGACTCTTCACACCGTGTGAACTGGGCTCCTCACACAGTGTGAACTGGCCTCCTCACACACTGTGAACTGGGTTCCTCAGTGTGAACTGGACTCCTCACACAGTGTGAACTGGACTCCTCACATAGTGTGAACTGGACACCTCACACAGTGTGAACTGGGCTTCTCACATAGTGTGAACTGGACTCTTCATACAGTGTGAACTGGACTCCTCATACTGTGTGAACTGGACTCCTCACACAGTGTGAACTGGACTCCTCACACAGTGTGAACTGGTCTCCTCACATAGTGTGAACTGGTCTCCTCACGCAATGTGAACTGGACTCCTCACGCAGTGTGAACTGGACTCCTCACACAGTGTGAACTGGACTCCTCACACAGTGTGAACTGGACTCTTCACACCATGTGATGTGGGCTCCTCACAGTGTGAACTGGGCTCCTCTCACTGTATGAAATGGGCTTGTCACACAGTGTGAACTGGACTCCTCACACCATGTGAACTGGGCTCCTTACACACTGTGAACTGGACTCCTCACACAGTGTGAACTCGACTCCTCACACAGTGTGAACTGGGCTCCTCACACAGTGTGAACTGGGCTCCTCACACTGTGTGAACTGCACTCCTCACACAGTGTGAACTGGACTCCTCACATAGCGTGAACTGGACTCCTCACACAGTGTGAACTGGGCTCCTCACACAGTGTGAACTGGACTCCTCACACAGTGTGAACTGGACTCCTCACACAATGTGAACTGGACTCCTCACACAGTGTGAACTGGCCTCCTCACACAGTGTGATCTGGCCTCCTCGAACTGTATGAACTGGACTCCTTACACAGTGTGAACTGGACTCCTCACCAGTGTGAACTGGACTCCTCACACAGTGTGAACTGGCCTCCTCACACAGTGTGATCTGGCCTCCTCACACTGTATGAACTGGACTCCTTAAACAGTGTGAACTGGCCTCCTCACATAGTGTGAACTGGCCTCCTCACACTGTATGAACTGGGCTCCTCACACAGTGTGAACTGGACTCCTCACACAATGTGAACTGGACTCCTCACACAGTGTGAACTGGACTCCTCACACAATGTGAACTGGACTCCTCACACAGTGTGAACTGGACTCCTCACACAATGTGAACTGGCCTCCTCGAACTGTATGAACTGGACTCCTTACACAGTGTGAACTGGACTCCTCACCAGTGTGAACTGGACTCCTCACACAGTGTGAACTGGACTCCTCACACAATGTGAACTGGACTCCTCACACAGTGTGAACTGGCCTCCTCACACAGTGTGATCTGGCCTCCTCGAACTGTATGAACTGGACTCCTTACACAGTGTGAACTGGACTCCTCACCAGTGTGAACTGGACTCCTCACACTGTGAACTGGCCTCCTCACACAGTGTGATCTGGCCTCCTCACACTGTATGAACTGGACTCCTTAAACAGTGTGAACTGGCCTCCTCACATAGTGTGAACTGGCCTCCTCACACTGTATGAACTGGGCTCCTCACACAGTGTGAACTGGACTCCTCACACAGTGTGATCTGGCCTCCTCACACTGTATGAACTGGACTCCTTACACAGTGTGAACTGGCCTCCTCACATAGTGTGAACTGGGCTCCCCACACAGTGTGAACTGGACTCCTCACACAGTGTGAACTGGACTCCTCACACCATGTGAACTGGGCTCCTCACAGTGTGAACTGGGCTCCTCACACTGTATGAAATGGGCTCGTCACACAGTGTGAACTGGACACCTCACACCTTGTGAACTGGGCTCCTTACACACTGTGAACTGGACTCCTCACACAGTGTGAACTGGACTCTTCACACCATGTGAACTGGGCTCCTCACAGTGTGAACTGGGCTCCTGTCACTGTATGAAATGGGCTTGTCACACAGTGTGAACTTGACTCCTCACACAGTGTGAACTGGGCTCCTTACACACTGTGAACTGGACTCCTCACACAGTGTGAACTGGGCTCCTCACACAGTGTGAACTGGGCTCCTGACACAGTGTGAACTGGACTCCTCACACAGTGTGAACTGGGCTCCTGACACAGTGTGAACTGGACTCCTCACACAGTGTGAACTGGACTCCTCACACAGTATGAACTGTGCTCCTCACACAGTGTGAACTGGACTCCTCACACTCTGTGAACTGGGCCCTCACACAATGTGAACAGTTCTCCTCCCACAGTGTGAACTGGACTCCTCACACAGTGTGAACTGGGCTCCTCACACTGTGTGAACTGGACTCCTCACACAGTGTGAACTGGACTCCTCACACAGTGTGAACTGGACTCCTCACATAGTGTGAACTAGGCTCCTCACACAGTGTGAACTGGACTCCTCACACCGAGTGAACTGGGCTCCTGACACAGTGTGAACTTGTCTCCTCACACATTGTCAACTAGGCTCCTCACACAGTGTGAACTGGACTCTTCACACTGTATGAACTGGGCTCCTCACACACTGTGAACTGGACTCCTCACATAGTGTGAACTGGGCTCCTCACACAGTGTGAACTGGACTCCTCACACAGTGTGAACTGGTCTCCTCACACAGTGTGAACTGGGCTCCTCACACAGTGTGAACTGGACTCCTCACACAGTGTGAACTGGACTCCTCACACCGCGTGAACTGGGCTCCTCACATAGTGTGAACTGGTCTCCTCACCAGTGTGAACTGGACTCCTCACACACTGTGAACTGGACTCCTCACACAGTGTGAACTGGACTCCTCACACAATGTGAACTGGACTCCTCACACAGTGTGAACTGGCCTCCTCACACAGTGTGATCTGGCCTCCTCGAACTGTATGAACTGGACTCCTTACACAGTGTGAACTGGACTCCTCACCAGTGTGAACTGGACTCCTCACACAGTGTGAACTGGCCTCCTCACACAGTGTGATCTGGCCTCCTCACACTGTATGAACTGGACTCCTTAAACAGTGTGAACTGGCCTCCTCACATAGTGTGAACTGGCCTCCTCACACTGTATGAACTGGGCTCCTCACACAGTGTGAACTGGACTCCTCACACAATGTGAACTGGACTCCTCACACAGTGTGAACTGGACTCCTCAGACAGTGTGAACTGGACTCCTCACACAGTGTGAACTGGTCTCACACAGTGGGAACTGGGCTCCTCACACACTGTGAACTGGACTCCTCACACAGTGTGAACTGGACTCCTCACATAGTGTGAACTGGGATCCTCACACTGTATGAACTGGCCTCCTCACACTGTATGAACTGGGCTCCTCACACAGTGTGAACTGGACTCCTCACACAATGTGAACTGGACTTCTCACACAGTGTGAACTGGGCTCCTCACACAGTGTGATCTGGCCTCCTCACACTGTATGAACTGGACTCCTTACACAGTGTGAACTGGCCTCCTCACATAGTGTGAACTGGGCTCCCCACACAGTGTGAACTGGACTCCTCACACAGTGTGAACTGGACTCCTCACACAGTGTGAACTGGACTCCTCACACAGTGTGAACTGGGCTCCCCACACAGTGTGAACTGGACTCCTCACACAGTGTGAACTGGACTCCTCACACCATGTGAACTGGGCTTCTCACAGTGTGAACTGGGCTCCTCACACTGTATGAAATGGGCTCGTCACACAGTGTGAACTGGACACCTCACACCTTGTGAACTGGGCTCCTTACACACTGTGAACTGGACTCCTCACACAGTGTGAACGGGACTCTTCACACCATGTGAACTGGACTCCTCACACAGTGTGAACTGGACTCCTCACACTGTGTGAACTGGCCTCCTCACACAGTGTGAACTGGGCTCCTGACACAGTGTGAACTGGACTCCTCACACAGTGTGAACTGGGCTCCTGACACAGTGTGAACTGGACTCCTCACACAGTGTGAACTGGACTCCTCACACAGTATGAACTGTGCTCCTCACACAGTGTGAACTGGTCTCCTCACACAGTGTGAACTGGACTCCTCACACTCTGTGAACTGGGCCCTCACACAGTGTGAACTGGGCTCCTGACACAGTGTGAACTGGTCTCCTCACACAGTGTGAACTGGACTCCTCACACAGTGTGAACTGGACTCCTCACACAGTGTGAACTGGGCTCCTGACACAGTGTGAACTGGACTCCTCACACAGTGTGAACTGGACTCCTCACACAGTATGAACTGTGCTCCTCACACAGTGTGAACTGGTCTCCTCACACAGTGTGAACTGGACTCCTCACACTCTGTGAACTGGGCCCTCACACAGTCTGAACTGGGCTCCTGACACAGTGTGAACTGGTCTCCTCACACAGTGTGAACTGGACTCCTCACACAGTGTGAACTGGGCTCCTCACACAGTGTGAACTGGACTCCTCACACAGTGTGAACTGGACTCCTCACACCGCGTGAACTGGGCTCCTCACATAGTGTGAACTGGTCTCCTCACACAGTGTGAACTAGACTCCTCACACACTGTGAACTGGACTCCTCACACAGTGTGAACTGGGCTCCTCACACAGTGTGAACTGGACTCCTCACACAGTGTGAACTGGACTCCTCACACAGTGTGAACTGGACTCCTCACACAGTGTGAACTGGACTCCTCACACCGCGTGAACTGGGCTCCTCACACCGCGTGAACTGGGCTCCTCACATAGTGTGAACTGGCCTCCTCACACAGTGTGAACTGGACTCCTCACACACTGTGAACTTATCTCCTCACACCATGTGAACTGGATTCCTCACATAGTGTGAACTGGGCTCCTCACACCGTGTGAACTGGACTCCTCACACAGTGTGAATGGGGCTCCCCACACAGTGTGAACTTGGCTGCTCACACAGTGTGATCTTGCCTCCTCAAGCAGTGTGAACTGGACTCCTCACACAGTGTGAACTGGACTTCTCACACAGTGTGAACTGGACTCCTCACACAGTGTGAACTGGACTCCTCACATAGTGTGAACTGGTCTCCTCACGCAATGTGAACTGGACTCCTCACACAGTGTGAACTGGACTTCTCACACAATGTGAAATGGACTCCTCACACAGTGTGAACTGGACTCCTCACACAGTGTGAACTGGACTCCTCACACAGTGTGAACTGGTCTCCTCACATAGTGTGAACTGGTCTCCTCACGCAATGTGAACTGGACTCCTCACGCAGTGTGAACTGGGTCCTCACACAGTGTGAACCGGGCTCCTCACACTGAATGCACTGGACTCCTCACACAGTGTGAACTGGTCTCCTCACGCAGTGTGAACTGGACTCCTCACACAGTGTGAACTGGACTCCTCACACAGTGTGAACTGGACTCCTCACACAGTGTGAACTGGACTCCTCACACAGTGTGAACTGGACTCCTCACACAGGCTGCACAGGAACTGATGTCAGGGCCGGTTCCCTGGCTCATGCTCAGCTAGGTAACACTGCTGGCCCAGTCCAGACCCAGCTGGGCCTTTACCTCCCATGCCTGCACTGTGCTGCTGGGTGTCGGCAGGGGTGGAAGGCCGCCTGCAGGGCTTTGGCATCTGGGCCAGCCATGCGTTTGTCTTCCACACCCCCTCTCGCCGTAAGCCCTGCTGCCACTCCACCCCTTCACAACCAGCCTGTGCAGGGCATCCTCGCCTGAGCCCTGGCCTGGTCACCAGGGGGGAACACAGAACCCGGAGTCACCGAGGCTCTGGCCATCCAGTGACATCAGAAGCAGATGCAAGTTAATTCCGAGATGCCATGGACAAAGTGATGGCCGTCCGGCCAATCCCGAGTTCGTGCGGGATTCTGGGGACTACTAACGTCAGCGGGTGTTGTCTCTCATACAACAGGGAGGGAACAGATTAAATTTGTTGTGTAATCGACTCAAATGAAGATTCCCTTTACTCAGAAGGAGAAAATAAATATTTTTCGCTAGAGTGTGGACTGCCCAATTTATCACTTGCTGTTAAGTGAGATCTTCAAGGGTGAAAAGCGTCATTCCAAGTTACTTTGCTGACTCACAGAGGAAAGGAAGAGTGACACCTCGTAATCACACATTTCCTCCTTGGCATAAAGTAACAAAATTTCCAGGAAGGGGGTTTTTCTTCCCCTTTTCTTTCTTCCATGTAGACATTTTCGAGACTAGATTATTAGTTCTGTTTTGTTGGAGAGTGTCCTTGTGTATCTATTCAAGCATAATCATCTAGAAGCAATGAATGCAAAGCAGCATTAATTAATCTACATAAATACTTAAATCAGCACCATTATTTTTGCAAAATAGTATTGTTGTTTAGCCTTGAAAATGCTGCGTGATCTTGTGTCACAGTTCCTCTTCTGGACACCTCCTCGGCACCCTCCTCAGACGCCCTCCCAGCGCCACAGCTCTTCAGTGTCCTCTGCCACCGCTAAAGCAGACCTCACCGGGAGAGTCATCCACCCCTGTGCCTTCTCTACCTTCTGTTTCCTCTCCAGTTTACACCTCACACCTTCCCCAAAGTAACTTGGAAGGCTATCCACGCAGGCACGCTCGTCACCTTCGTTTGAGGATGGCATGGCTGCCTCACAGGCGTTCAATACCTCGAAGACACGTCCTTCTCCAGGAGCAGTAAGGACTAAGGGATGTGGTTTTGTTGGAGACAAACATGACATCCTTTTGTTGAATAAGAAAAGGTTTAAACACTTCACTTTCTATGTAGTGATTTTTTTCTCTGAATTTGTTTTCAGTAAAATCAATGACTAGCCCTGCATCTGAAAGATTAGGATTTGAGGGTGGGGCAGTATTGGAATTTTGAGCCCAGAAACTCATGCTTTCTTGTCGCATAGTGTTAAATGGAGTGCGTTTAGCTGGTAAGCAGGGTAACTTCTGCCCTTAACATCTCGCTCTTCAGTGATCTTACAGATTATTTGTTTCGGGGATTGGAGTGGTGGTGCCTGGCTGTAAACCCTGGATACCTGGGAGAAAGAAGCAGTAGGATCAAGATTTAAAGCTAGCATGGGAGTGAGACATAAATAGAAAGCAAAGAGACTGGGACATCACCCAGATGGTAGAACACTCGCCTATTAAGCACAAGCTCTAGATTCAAGTTCAAGTATAGCAAAAAAAAGAAAGAAAGAAAAAAAGAAAGGATTTGTTATTATTCAGCAACAGGACCACTCTTTTATACCTGGACTGGAAACGACCCGTGAGCATGAGGCAGGAGGGCAGCTGCAGAGCTACAGCCAGGATTGGCCTGACCAGCCACACCCCCAGCCTCCGGAAAGAAACAGCGTTGGGAATGACAGCTTTCATTAGAAGACAAAATGATCAAACGTGAGCTTATAGAAAAAGAAGGTCTTAAACATACCTGACGGAGATGGAGATTGGGAGGGAAGTCTTGAAAGACGTGGCTCTGGGGCGTAAGACATCTGTGACAGGAGCACAGGCGACAGACCGTGAGAGGTCAGCATTCGCTGGAAACTCAAGTGAAAGCCTCCCGAGGACTGACCTCACGAGGCAGGCTTGGCATGGCGGGTGTTGTGACATGAACTCACCTCCGTCCTCACTCCACTTGACAGGGTGTGTGGCAGTGTGGCTTCCACTCTCCACCACTGCATTTTCAGAACAAGTCCATTTTCCAAGTTACATAAAACGTCCATAGGGGTTTGTTCCACAGGAAGGGAAGTCAAGCTCACTGCCCAGCACAGCGCACTTCTGGAATTCTCTCCCCAAGGACTGCTAGTCTCCACGCAGTCACACACGTTTGTTGAGTACCTGCAGTCAATACCTGCTGGCAAAAAGCGCTGTGACTCGTGTGAAAATAACCGGTCCATTAACCCGATTGCTTGCACAGGGGACTTTATGCTGCATATTGTCATACATGCAGACACTGGATCCTGTTCAAACTCACACTCCCCACACCCTCTCTGTAGAACCATTTTTATCTCCCTAGGTGCATATAAAATATTTGCGCACATTCATCTTGTTTAACCAGTTTGCTTCTGTCTCCCCCCGCTACCCCGCCATATAATCCAAACACCTCTTCACATTCTGCCATTTAGTTTATAGTGTGCATTGCTGGCTTGTTTGCTTCTACCAGGTAAGGGAATTTCTGGCCTTGTACTTTCACCTGGCTTTCCCGCTCACAGCCGTTACTCTACCACTTAAGCCAGGCCTTGTGTTTTGATGGTGAGTATGACTGTTTGTGGGAGTGGGAGAGAGGGGGAGAGGGAGGGAAAGGGGCAGAGGGAGACGGAGGAAGAAAGAGTGAGGGAAGAGAGAGAGGCAGGATTATTATGAAGCAACATGAATGACTTGGGCCTCACAGAGCATGGCAGTCGGGCCTCTGCCCCCCGTGGGTGGACTCAGCGGTGACACATCGTGGGGCGTCGGCAGGCGTGGGGGCAGCGAGTCCCTCGCGAGGCCCATGCCTCCTTATCTGTCAACAACTGCTTTCCAGAGCCAGCCCGGGAAGAAGCCTAACTCCACAGACAAGGGCAGGAAGGCTGCGCTCCATTGCTGGGTGGGCCGCCTTCTCACAAATGATTTCTCTGACGCGCTGGGCTATGGATTCCTTCTCCAGGTCACTTTTCTCCCCTGCGGTACCACGTGAGCGCTTCACTTGACACGCCAGCCTTTCTGTTTCTTTTTTCATACCAGGTCTCTACAGCCTTGTCAGACCAAGATGGTCCCCTTTCCACCTCCCGGCAGCGGGGGCGGCAGCCATGACTCTTCCCGCCTGTGTTTGCTCTTGGTCACCCATGCCTCTCCCCAGGGGCCGCCCAGGCTCACCTCCGTGTCAGAGGTCACATTAGGCCACACTGGGCAGCGTGCAGGGCAGGAACTCGGGTCCTTTCTCAGGCCGTGCTTCCCGGTAATGAAAGGCAAACTCACCAGGCTTCTGAGTTGAACCAGAATGGCCACATTGCCACCTGCTCAGTGTCCTGGCCACAGTGCCACCTTTGGCTTGGCCACAGGTCCTGAGTATGAGGTCCTAGGACACAGGGGACACAGGGACACACAGCTTGGATTTTTTTGTTTTTTTCCCCTCCAATTGGGGCTTGAACTCAGGGCCTGGGCACTATCCTTGGCTTTCTCAAGGCTAGCACTCACTCTACCACTTGAACCACAGCACCACTTCTGGCTTTTTTGTGCATGTGGTGGTACTGAGGAATCGAACCCAGAGCTTCATACATGGTAAGCAAGCACCGGACCACTAGGCCACGCTCACAGCCCACAGCTTGGGTTCTGACTACCGAGCCCATAAGAAGGCCCCCAGCGCCATGAGTGATTCCCTGGAGCATTTCTGATGTGTACCCGGGATAAGAAGGACTAGATCCCTCACACCAGACAACGCTGGCAATGCGGAAAATTCATGCCACGGTCAGCAGGCAGTTATAGTCGGGGCAGTCGGGTGTGGGGTGTTGGGGCGGCAGACTAGGAGCCCCCATGGGAGAGCCCTCTCAACTTGTGGGTTGTGGGAGGAGAAGAATGGACGGAAACCACCGGAGTGTTGCCTTGGCCTGGGGGTATCCTGACCCCGGGAGTTCCAGGGAGCCCAGCTGTCTGTGGGCCCCGCTGTCTGTGCTGCCCCCCGCCCCGCCTCCTTCCCTCCGCTCCTTCCAGAGCCACAAGTAACAAGCCGGAGCCCAAAGAAAGGCTGAGTGCAGAAAACAGCTCCGCTGAATCCTACTGAATGCATGCAAAAATACCAATAGCTCTTCTCATATTTATTCCAAAAATGGGAAGAAGGTTCTTCCCCGAGGAAGGCAACGAGCCAGCATCATTCGTGACATGCATGCCATCATGCCCGACCCAACACAGCAAGCTGGATCAACAACCCCTGCAAAACGTTCATTCCCCGAGATGCAGAGCTGGCCCTACGTGTCCAACCAGCAAGTGTGAAGCGCTGCGCCGACCTGCAGGGGACGGAGGCTACCCAACACTGTACACGCAGGAAGATGACTTGATGAAATTAACTTCCCTTCATGGTAGAAACTCTGGACAAATTAGGTATGGAAACACTGCCTCAACCTAATAAACGCCGTCTATCACATTGATGTATTGATGGAGCAGCACGGTGTTTCCTCCGATGATCGAGCTCATTTACATTCTGCTCACAGGTGCGAGGGTTGCAATTTCTCCAGTCTCATCAGCACGTGTGTTGTTTGTTTGGTGCCAGCCATTCTAACAGACGAGGTGACACTTCCTTGTAGTTTTCAGTTACCTTTTCCCAAGATGTAGCAATGCTGAGAGGCTTTGTCACACAAAGAGGAAGACAACATCTCCTATTCAGGCCTCAGATCTCCCCTGGCTGACGTGATCAGGGGTTTATTGGTCAGGCATCAATAAACCTTCTAGCTTTAGTGGAATAGAGAACATAAATGTGAAGGCTCTGGGAAGAGCTATGGGTCTCTGTTTCTATAGCAACCCATGGCAGCAAAGTTCTCTGTGGTCCTTCAAGACTGGGTTTATGGATGGAGCTTCAGAGAGAATAGGGAAATGAATTAATGCCTCCCAGAAAACACAGGCACACTGGACAGAAAGTGCCATGGTTAGGAGCTCGTGGGAATCTAAGCAGCACTTAAACCTTCATTTTGGAGAACTATGATATCTTTAAGGATCTGGCTTAGAGGCAGAGGGCAGCAGAGTCAGCCTTCCAATGGCAGCGCCAGGAATCACCTCTGATCTCCGCCCCTGAAGGTGTACTCCACAGACTCAGGCAACTGGTCAACTTCAAGACCGACCCTGCTCCTCAGTCAAAGGATTTTCCTCTAGAGAGCCAAGATATCTGTCAATCAAATGGACACAACCTGAACATTTTCAGCCTCATTCCTCTACTGGCCAGCTCCTCCCTCTCCTCCTCTTGCAGACTTTCTCGGCAGCCCAGGACCTCCAGTCGTGCTCCTCTTCTGCATGGGTCAAAGGCGCCTCGTGCTTATCTGGCTTCCTTTTGTGCTTTATGCTGTTCCAGAGTTTTCTTGAAGCAACCCTCGTGCTGCAGCAAGCAGGGCTCCTTCTCACGGCCCAGTAACCACCTCGCCTTCGCACAAACACCCATGCGCCCCCAGCTCCCCAGCGGGCCTTCCACCAGAATCCAGCCCTCGGCTGGCGGAAGCGCTCCATCCAAAACAACACACCTCAGAGTTAATGTTCCGAAATCCATTCTGGAAACAAGGAGGCCATGCCAGTCAGCTCATGTGCCAGACTTCCTGGGAACTGGGAAGCCATTTGCAGGAGGAGACAGAGGGAAGAGGGGGCCAGGGAAGCAGCTGGGAGGGTCTGGAGGGGAGGGCTGCTCCCACTGGCATCTGAGCTCCTCTTTCTGGTCACAGTGGGGGTCCCTGCTGGGCTCCAAGTGGAAGACAGCTGGCTTCGGAGGCTTCCGGATACATGGCCATGGCCAGAGCATCCCCTTGTCTGGTATAGAAACTAGAATTTGAGTTGAACCAAGAAATTCCCCTGACTGGAATCCATATGCAAAGGCGAAGTTTTCATTGCCTGATAGGTGTGGCTCAAAGGTTTCAAGATCAGAAGGTAGAGCTTCCATCATGCTATGTTATGCTAATTCTCTTTAGTTTGGACTGTTCCTATTGAAAAGATGAGTATGTTGGAAGGCTCTAGAACATTTTTGCTGTTCTTCAAAGCCAGGGAGCTCCAGTCAGCTAGTTTCTAGTGAAGAGCCAGCGCATTCACAGTTATCATTGTGGTTATAACTTCCTTTACATATTTATAGCGCTTATAATAGCTCAGTGTTTATAAAATTTAATAAATTTTAAATTTCACAAAGTCTGTATTTTTCATCTAAAAGTAAACTCCTCCCAGTGGCATTCAACTTATGTTGAATTTTAAATAAAATTGAGACACATTTTTCTCCATTTGGTTTGAGTTTATACTGACATGTTCTTCCAACCAGCATTTATTTATTGACCTACAGAGTTTATTTTAGATGTCTTATTTAATATTGCTTAATGCTCATTTTCACCTATTCAGAGAACAGATTAAACATTTATGACCGTCTCGCTCCATCATCAGATTCTCTTGTCTTTCAGTTGTTGTTCTTTTAACTGCAAAACACAGAACACAAAAGCCAATAAAACTTTAAACAGAAAACAAAATGAAAAGGAAGTTTGTGAGTGCACAGACCTGGTGGTATGGAGGCAGGCAGGTTCTGTCTTCTGGAGACGGCTGGAGTGCGGTGGGTGGGTGAGCCCTCCCCTGGGTCAGGCTGCAGGGCAGGGCTCCCGCGGCCCATCCATCGCCTTTGTACTTTATTGGGGGTTTTCTTTTCTTCCACCATCTGGCTCCAATGGAGGCAGAATCCAATGATCCTGAGCCACAGGTGTCCTCATGGAGACTTCACTGTCTGGCATCACAGTTTTATTTGTCTGCTTTTGTTTTTCTGCAGTCGACCTGGGCTCTGTCCCTGAGCTCCTTTGTTCAAGGCTAGCGCTCCAGCCCTGGAACCACAGTGCCCTTCCGGTTTTCTAGTGGTTAATTGGAGATGAGATTCTCCCGGACTTTCCTGCCCAGGCTGCCTGAGATCCTCAGATCTCACCTTCTGGGTAGCTAGGGTGACAGGCGTGAGCCACCACGCCCTGTTGGCTTCTCAGTTTTGAGTGGGGCTGGGAAGGAGTGCTGCCAGGGAGAGGAGGTGACACGGGTGGAAGCTGGGACAAGCAGGCACCTCTGAGTCCCCTAATAGTCAGTCTCCCCAGGCCGTGGTAAACAATGACTGGGAAGAAAATATGCGCAAGAGTATGTTCACCATTTTACAGAAACAAGTCACTGAATCCAGACACTGGTGAGGCCCCGGATTCACCAATGGCAGAGGCCCTGGCCATGGGTGAGAAGGACCTCTCCCCTGCTCCAGGGCCCTAGAGTGGGGACATGGGGACAGTTGAAGAAGCCACAGGGAAGCACAGGAAGAATCCCGGCAGGAGGAGGCCCAGAAACAAGGTGTTTCCCTGTGGGCATTGCAGCCTCCAGTTCTCCCAGGTGCAGACAGGGTAATTGGCAGTCTAACGCCTGGTGGTGAGCAGGTTGTACTGGTGCAGCCGAGAAGGAGGCCAGGCTGGGGCACTGCCCGAGTCCAGGGGGCCCTGCGGGGCCTCCATGCCTCCCTCAGCAGGACATGCAGTGCTTCCACGAGCCCTCTCCCCACCGCAGGACAGGCTCCTCACACCACATCCACACCCGGGACCCGGATTCGCCAACTGAGAGCCTCTAGCAAGAGGGCTGTGCGGATCAGGGCCTGGCCTGGGCGTCACGCTGCAGAGTGCCAGGTCACCCGTGGAAGGAGGGAGGGTCCGGCCTGCCTGGGCAGTATGAGGCTGCCTGTGCTGAGATGAAGCATGGACTCACTCAGTGACATGTAATTTTTCCTTCCTTGTGATGTAGTTCATTTGTAATTGTAAGAAACGGAAAGGTTTGACATGGTGTGAAATGAGCACTAAAGGGCGGAGAATTCTAACAGGGTCTGTTCAAGTGACTACAAGGGAACATTGCAGACAGGCAGCGATGACAGAAGGACGGAGATGGGATTTAAATGCCCTGTGCTGGAGACCACGAGGGCGGTTAGCTTCTGCTCCTCACGACCTTGCACTGCATTGCTGGAGAGGTGCATGGAGAGGGGCAAAGGTTCCACAAATCGAAGTGAATCAGTGAAAGGGAAGAATGTAACAGACAAGTTGAGCCGGAGCACATTTCTAGCTTATCTCTTCCTAAGTGCAGCCTCCCAGCTCTGCAATCCATTTCCTTGAAAAGTTCATGACACATCTTTAAATTATTTCATGCGTCTCTTGATATTCCTCTGTGGATGTGAGTCAGTACAGCCTCCGAACCGAGCTGGGCAAAATGCAGAACAGCAAGCCTCACTCTGACAAACACAAATTAAGATGCAAATGTTTGTGAAACCAAGAAGCATGAACCTCTTTGCCCTTTTAAGTAGGACACTCCATTTTCTTTGGCTTCCTTTTGATCTCACAATCATAAAAGACACGTTAAAGAAAAATGCATTTGCTCCTGACTTGAGGTTAAGGAACGTATGAATATACACATATCTATCAGGACTGAGTAAAACTAGCTTCCATCAAACATGTCAAACATTCTTTGTTGTGCAAATCCAGCACAGTTCCCTCAATGAGTATTGGCGCTGCGCAGGAGGAAAGGGAATCTTGACTTTCCACAGCAGGCTGACCACAAAGGATTCCTGTTCTCCCTGACAGACGTGTGCTCAGTTTCCACTCAGGTCCACACAGCGTGGCACAGCTCAGAGCTCTGGGCTCCCCACTCGGCCTCCTCCTCCGGTATCCTCATCCCAGCACAGAGCTCTAGGCCACTCCAGAGTCTCCCCTAGAAATGTGGGCCGGGGGCCGGGGGCCGGGGGAGACTCTCACAGCCACCCAAAACGGAATGGAAAGCAGCACAGGGAACTGGAAAGGGAATTGGGGAAGGAGGGTGAGCAGCCTTCAGACAGCTCTCCTCCCATTCCCTGTCCACCCCTGCCTGCCCCAGAGCGCTCCAAGATGCCTTTCAGAGACCCGAGTCCACACAGGAGCAGCTTCTGTGGAGAATTCAGAGGGAGGGGCAAGTGTGCCCACAGCACTCTGCTTCCATTTGTAAAGGAGCAGAAATACTGGGGGAGGAAGAGATGTGTGATCTGGCGCAGAACTAAACAGCAGAGTGGCGTGAGCCCTAGACTCTGGTGAGGGATGATGCTGGCTTTGCTGCCAGCCTGAAGGTGTGGCCCCAGGGCAGAGCGGGAGGATGGTGGAAGAGACCGGACATCTCATCTCATGGCTCTGATGTAAGAGATCAAAAGCTCAGGTGTAGCCCTGCGCCACTGAAAGATCCTGTCAGAGCTCCAGAGCCCGGGGACAGACAGGAAGGGGCAGTGAAGCTCTATGAGCATGTCGAAGAGAACAACATGCATGCTTTGGCTGGTTTCATAATAGATAAAATAATTAAATAAGCAACAGAGGTGTCCAGACTATCTTCTGTGACCGCTGTGGAAAGGACTCAAGCAGACTTTGGTGAGATTCCAGCACACTTTAAACACACACACACACACACACACACACACACACACACACACACACACACACACACACACAGAGAGAGATTACAGTGTTGACAAAATCTGAAATTGCAAAATACACGAGAACAAGAACAGAGTGCCCTCTCTCTTCCTGCATGGATGCGAATGTATGTCTAATTTGGGTCAGGGATTTGCCTAAAACAAGCAACGATTCTGATACAGGGATTTTCCAGCAGCCCATCAAACGTGTCTCTGTTTAGCTATAATTGTTCAGATAAGCTTGTCCCAGGACACACTGCCTTCCGCTCGTTTACTTACAAAGTTTCAAATGTGCTGTGAAATAGTTGGTTCAAATCTGAAGCTTTAGAAACATAATAGCATCTGCCAGCCTTTGTATTTAACAAACAGACCAAACCACTATGCAAACCATGGAGGATGACTGCTTCTTTTTCCCCCTTCAGAGAGAAATATCTAAATCAAAGGATATCAGAAATGCAATTTTAGTGCAATGAACCAGTCAATTGTGCCGACTTCCCTAAAACATAGGTTTAATTAAGGTAGTGAAACACAGTAATACAATTTTCTTACTGAGAAACAGTGTTAAAAAAAAAAGTCTTTCTCCAAAAGTGATTTGAATGGTTTATTTTGGACCCATACATGACAATGAGTGTTAGCTACTAGATAATGAAGGGTGACCATTCAGAGAGGAAAATAAAGTCAAAGGACAGACGAATCAGAATTCCGTACAAATCTCAGGATAGGTCAACACCAAAGATACTTAGGGATCCAATAAACTCACCACCCCACCTTACCAGCTTCAAAGCAAACTTCTAAAGACTCAGTTAAAGAAATCTAAATCTTAACTTTTAAAAAAGAAACTGACATGTTTTTAAGATAACGAAGGAAAGGAATTTATAAATGACAAATCAATACCCAACTAAACTAGCATGGAAGACTAGTAAAATCTATTTTAGATATAAGGTGCCCAGATACCTTACCTTTCATTTGGGAACAGAAATTAATACTTGTTAAAGACAATTACCAATTTACTAAAAACTTATTGACATGAATCAACAATTTATGCAGTCATGGAATCCAAGAAGCAGAACCCTCCATCAAAAATGCATTGGAAAAACAGTAAGAAACGCAATCGGACAAAAACTAAGTGACTGTTCCTGAGCTCAGCCACTCACCATTATCGTGACTCCAGTCTGACGGTTAATCTTATTCATATCCGTTTTCTCAATTATTTAGAGAGGTAATTAGAAAATGATAGGGAAATTCTAATTTCCTAAGAACATCATGACACATAGGCTAAAAGAAATAATGTGAGATTTTGTGGTGTTATTGGCGGGAATTGACGGAAGGTCAAAGCTCTACACTCAGGCTGCCGAGTGACTCTGAGGCCTCTCTGTTGGTCTATGCAGGAGTGGAAAGGTCACAGGGCCTTTGAACCCTGGCTTTCTCCCGCCTCACAGCTCTTATTACCTATGAGAGGATTTATGTAACTCACGTCTCTTGCCAGACACTCAGACTTCTCCTAGGTTGTGCAATCTCAGAGAGAACCTCCAGAGTCATGAGCCAGAAAAACCTTTCTTCTTTATACGTTATTATTACAATAACAGCAAGCCAATTAGTTTACCTAAGCATATTCAGGAAAAGTAGACCAGAGCTAAAGACAAGCAAATTTCACTTTCTATTTAATATGATTTTGCAAGTTAAGCTATTCAAACTATTTTTATATATTACAAGTTCATGGTCCAATTACCACATGTCTCAGAGCCAGATCTACTTCAGAATTAAGAATTTTTCATATTATATAAATCCCAGCAGGCTCTGATAGAGTTTCTCATTACCAAATGCTCTATGGGGAATGGAGATTATAACCAACCCGCATAAATTTAAGGCAGATTTCACAGTAAAAGATTTATATAAACCCTCATTTCTCAAGGGCTTTTGTAATTGCAGATAAAGAATTGTAGGCCTGCACTTAGCCAATAAAATTAGATTTGTACATATATTCGCTCAGGCAGAATCCAGATGAAGCCTGCATTATCCATCTTCATTTTGGACCATTTACACTTTCCTCCCAGTCGAAGTTCATATTGTTGAAAAAAATGACAGGTTAGACATATTCACTGAAAATAACAAAATATACGTATTTTCATTGCTGCAGTAACTACAGATGTGAAATGCTAGAACACTTTTTGAAAGAACGTTTGGCCAAAAGAAGAGTGAAGCCTCATTGCAGATTTCGCTGAAGCATTCCTGTGATGCTAGCTCAGAGCACAGGCTTCCGGGCACTCTCTAATTGGCAATTTGAGCAGAAAAGAACTATGTTGTTTGCAATGCCTACATCTTCTATTCCATCTCTTGGTTATAATGAGTTTTATTCATATTTCTGTAGGGGATTATAATTTTTGCTTCTGAAAAAGAAAAGCTTCCATTTCAGAGGAAGAAAATAACATGTCCTAACAATAGGTGGAAAAACTGAGCCAAAAGCTACGGGGCGGAGTGCGTGTCTGTGCAGCCATCCAGAGGAGAGAGCACAGAGCTCAGGGCCCACACGGAGGGAATGAAGAATGCTCCTGCTACCACAGAGGGATCAAAGTCAAAGAAGATGTCTGCCACCTTGTCTGCAGCATCATTTAATCAGGAGAGATGAATTGCGCTTTGAGGACAGAATTCAATAGAAGTGTGGATGAAAGACGAGAGAGTCAGGAAAAGCAGATTTGGGGGAAATGAACAAGTTATAATGTGCAAGTTTGATATGAACCATTGACTACTGAGGGCCCAAATAGAGGGCCTCATAGCCTGAGTTTGCAGGAATGGAGAGTTAGACTGGGCCAGACCTCCCCAGCCTATATCAGTCCCTAGCACAAGAAACGGCTGCAGTGTCCCACAGGGGTCTCCCTAAATGCACTGCCCCTCTCATTGCACAGGAATAATCATCCTCTTTCCCCTTTCCTAGCTCAGGTCTCTTGAGTTCACATCTTACGATCAGAATATATAAATAACATATACTGAAAAACATATAACTAATAGATGGGCTCAATTTAGTAGTTAATTTATATTCCTCAGACAGAGAACCTTTCCTATGTTTGGCTGAGTGAATACATTCTGAAAAATACTTGTACCACTGTAATTTAATATAATTAATGATTTTTTTCCGAGAAGTTTATTTTCACGAACACGTAAATCTGATACCTTATTTATGCAGAGTTTCTAAGCACGAAGGGGGAGGGAGCTTTTAAGTGAAAAACATGTAAGAGATTAAACAAGAAAGATTCAGGACTCACCGAAATACGGCTTTGCATAATAAATATGTGAACAGGGCCAGGCGTGTGCTGAGTTTGAGTGGATGCTGCTCTCAGATACCTCCTGTGAGAAAAGCCTTTCACTCTGTCTTCACTCCAACCCCAGGACAGTCGGGGAAAGGGAATTGGCCACAGACACAGGTCTTGACCAGCTCTGATGTCCCGTGACATGAAACAGAAGCCAGGGCAGGAGCTCATGCTGCTGGCTTTGGGATTTCTTTCAGTTCTGACTCAGCTCTGGGGTGGAGGGGAGAAGAACACACACTCACACACCGGCTGGGAAGTCCAGGGAATGGCTGACCTCGGCCACCCGGCCCCAGGCCCTCCTGGCATGCAAAACGCTGCCCAGGGCTTCTCCAGGGGTCTCTGCTGCAGAACTGGCCCTGGTCTGCGGCTCCCTCTGTGACTTCACCAGGCCGCCTCACCGGGTCGGTCTCTGTGGGGAGGGCAGCAGTCCAGGAACAGTAAAGGCTGAGCAGGCTGCACTCAGGATGGCGACCCCGCCCTGGACCAGGGAGGTCCTCTCAGACCTGAAAACAAGACGTGGCCGCAACCAAAGTCTGCACCCTGGCAAGACCCCAATTGAGCAAAGCAGACACAAGAAGGGAAGGGCCCTCTAAAAGGACCAGAGAGAGCAGAAGGAAAGGTCTTGGAAATGATAGATCTGTATCTTTCATCACACCCTGAACTCACATGAAAGGCTTCCTCTTTCCCACACAAAACAAGCTTTGAAACTAAAGCTGTAGCTCCAGTTTCCTCCATAAAGTAAAGCAAAGGAATGGGCGTCACAAAAAGTAAGTAGAATAAAGAATTTCAGTCAAGTCACCGGAAACTGATATTAAATGAAGTTGGGTGCAGTGACTCAGCCTGAAATCCTAGATCCACAGAGGACTGGGAGCTGAGGGTCTAAGTCCAAAGCCAGCCCCCGCAGGAAAATCTGTAAGACTCTTTTCTCCAGTTAACCAGCAAAATACTGAAAGAGCAACCATGGCTTAAGTGGTAGAACTCTACCTTTAAGCAAAAAAGCTAAGCCACAGCAACCAGGACCTGAATTAAAGCCCTCGTACCAGCACTAAAAAGAAAAGAATGTACAAAACAATATAAATGTCAACTGTTCTTACGTGTGCACGCTAACGAAGCAGCCATGAGAAGAGATGGGTATATTAAGATCGTCGTGTGCGTGAGGACTGCATTCTGGAGGTTACATTAAAGCACCCTATTGTGCACAGAAAACATAAAATAAGAATGCTTCAAAATGCACCTGGAGAAATTCACAGAGGAAAAGGTCCGGGGTCAGGAGCTGCAGGGCGTCTGTCCAGCTCCCGAGGACCGCTCCAGGGGCTGAGGCGTCACCTTGGCTCCTGGCAGAGGACCCAGGGGCTCTCCACACCACTGCCGCCTTCGTCCCCTATCACGGGCACCTTTACTCTCAGCACCCTCGGGAGGGAAAAGTGCATGGGATGTCTCTGCACCTCTATCACCCACGACCAAATCATCACACTTGTGCTAATTCTGATACCCCTTCTTTCCATCTCCAGTGTGAGTACTAATTTGAGTATCTTCTCTTCTCCTTTCAGTCAACTGAGCTCAGGGGTTATCGATCTCATTTTTTTTCAAAGAACAAAATTCTGCTTTATAAAACCTATAAAGTTTTTTTTTAATTGTGTTTTTTTTATTATCTATAACAGCAAAGCAGAACTCATGCATCACAATGCATCTTGATCAGCATCACCCCTCATCCTTCTCCCCAACCCTCCCAGCCCCGACTCTTCCCTTCCTGTTAATTTTATATGCTGTGCTTTGGATCTTGTGATGGCATCCTCACCCCTTCCTCTCACCTTTCATCTACCTCCTCCCCTTGACCTTATCCCGTTTCCTGGTGTTTATTTTGTTGCCTTTCTAAGGAATCGAGCCATTTGCGTTCTCCCCTGAATCTACTGTACTTGGGTTGGCACACTTGCACACCACTTTGAAGTGCTTATGTATATATATTCATAACTAATTCTAGTTTCCACATAAGAAAGAAAATGCCTGTCCTTTGTCTCTCTGAGCCTGACTTCACTTAAGTCTTCTAGGTCCTTCTATTTCTTTGCAAATGTTACGGTATCATTTTTTCTAATGGATGAGTGAAATTCCATTTTGTGTGTACACGGCATTTTATTGATGCATTTGTCCATTGACGGGCACTCAACCCATCATAGCTTGTCTAGTACCTGATGACAGTGAGTGTGGTCGGGCAGGAGGCGTTACTGTATCTTGGTTCGCAGGCTTTTGGGTACATGCCCAAGAGTGGAATTGCTGGGTCAGAGCGTAGTTCTACGTTTAGTTTTCTGAGGGACTTCCATATAGTTGTAGAGAGAGGTTGAACGTGTTAACAACCCTGCCAACAGTAGGTAAGCATTCCTTTTTGCCCATTCATTCCACCATCTATTTTTTGCTCTTTCTGATGATGATGGCCCTTTGAACTGGCATGAGATAGGATCCCAGTGCTGTGTTGATTGACACTTCTCTTTACACCATCTTTGTTATATCATACAGGTTCTGGCAGGTTGTTTCAGTTTTCACTGGCCTTCAGAAACTTTGTGACTTCTCCCTTGACTTCTTTGTTTAACCATGTGTTATTCATATGTTTGAATATATTTTGTTTTATTTTTGGCTATTAAGTTCTAGCTGTGTTCTGTTATTGCTTGAATGTCCTAGGACTTGCTTTGTGGTCTAGGATACAACCTATTTTGAAGGACGTCCTATGGGCTGCTGATAAAATGTGGACCGTGCATATACTGGATGAAGTGAAGATTTGACTATCCACTTCCAATGCAAAGACACCCACTGGCCGAATCTAGACAAAAAATATAATAATAATAGTAATAATAGTCATCCACGATTATGAAGTGGAGACTGGGGAGAGAATGGGGACGGCTGCAAAGAGAGAGTTACTGTGAGGATTATAGAAGTATGTGTGCATAGATAAGAAAATCGCTTAGTTAAACCCACCAAAAACTACTAAGACGGAGCGGGAGGAGGGGGGAGGAAGCACACTTTCTTTTTCCTAACTAAGGAAATCCCTCTCTGAGCAAATCCTGGGCACAGAGCACGACGGGTCTTCCAGTATTCCATCTGGCCCGGCATGTGCTGTGTTCCGCCTCCCCTCCCCGGTGCCGGTCTAGCTCACGCCACCCTGCTGCTGCTGATGGCTGATGGCTGGCAGGCTGTCCCCTCTCCACCCAGGGGCAGCTGCACAGCTGTGCCATGCCTGACTTAGGTTTGTAAATCCAGGAAACTGCTGTTCACATGGGCACTACGAAGTAAATACTTGGGAGTAGCCACGTCTCTAAGGAAGCAGCCAGGGGGAGTCTTTCCCCAGATGACATGTAGGTTGAGCGTGAACTTCGCCTTTCACGCGCCTGCTCTGGGCCTCTGACAGCTTCCTGCAGCCTCCGCCTCACGAGCAGCTATCCCTACCGCCTACCACGGAGCCCAGGTCAGACACTCGCAGCACCCACAATTTGAGTTCATGAAATGCACATTGCACCCTCATTTATTATTTTTGCCAGGCTTGGACTTGAACTCAGGGCCTGAGCACTGTCCTTGGGCTTTCTCAAGGCCAGAGCTCTACCACGTGAGCCACACCACTGCCTCTGGCTTTTTCTACATATGTGGTATTGAGGAATCGAACCCGGGTCTTTGTGCATGCTGGGCAGGCACTCTACCACTAGGCCATTTAACCAGCAGCAGAGAGTGGAGGAGGCAACCCACAAAGCACATCGAGTGCTGACTGCTTCCAGCCAAGACGAAGCGGAGGCTAAGCGGGATTTCTCCACTTCCTCAGGCTGCAATAATTTTAATCAAAAGGATTAAGTGCTGGTTTCTCTCCACAGGGTGTTCCTGTTATTGGGAAAACTACAGTATTTTATTTACACTTTTCTGTGTCATTAAAAGCAAATAAAGTCCATCGTTTCTCATGTGGGAGATTACCAAAAGTCTAGAAGAGACGATCATTTATAAAGCAAATCCTTATCCCTCCAGGAAGAAACATTACAACAATAAGACCTGAGTCTGAATCAGCTACAAATGCCACGATATATTTCCCACGGAACGATCCGGGGAGTGAGCAGGGCCAAGCGTCTCCAGTTTCTCCTCTTTAACGTGGTCCTCTCAGGAAGATCGGGGATTATTAGGCATCAACGGCAGCTAGGTTAATTCTAGTGCTCCAAACTCAGCATCGCTCTGCTTCCGTGACACTTATTGGATTTGGGGGACACATTATTCATAGAGTCATAAAATTTATGGTGCACTGGGTTCCAGCTGCCCAGAAATGCAGCTCCAGGGAGGCAATTTAAAGAAATACACCATGTTCCTGTCCATGCCTGCTTTAGCTGACAAAGAACGGAAACAGAATTGCTGGGAAGCCCCAGGTAAATCAATTCAATATTTTATCACAGTATGGGCAAAACTTCTGAAAACTCCCTGGTGCCTTGAAGTCACCCCAAATAGTCTGGACTTGTGGATGTGAGCCATGTGTCTCCAGAGTCTTCATATGGGAAAGGAAGCATCCGTTGAACGTTGTTTCTGTAGAGGTCAGATGAGATTAAGCCTACAGACAGAGGAAGTGCGGTATAGTCTCATAACACAACCACCGGGGTACTTTTTATGAGATGTCTTCCTGCCACTGGAACATCTTGTCTGCCATTTAGTCATCAGCTCATTCCCAAACTCAGCTTCTGACTGAGTCATTCCGCTCATCAGCCACTGGTCACCCAGCCATCTTCCCGCCCTTTCTTCCCGACCTGCTGTCACGGTGGTCACTAATTCAGAGTGGCCGCAGGCCGTACTCCCCACCTTCCAGGGCAAAGGAGAGCTCTAGGGCCTGGCCCGGGACGGGAGGGGAAGGGGGGCTCCGAGGTCCATTCTCCCAGCGACCGTGATAGGCTCGTCTGACATGAAGGTGACTGACCTCGCACACAGACCTAGGAGCCGGTGTTTAAGGAGGAGAGGAAAGCAGACTGCTTTGGATTCTCCTTAGGGCCTACAGGCTCTTCCTGGGAGTCTATTCAAATGCAGACGGTCCACGGAGCTCACCAGTCACGTCTGCATGGGAGTCTGTCCAAGCGCAGACGGTCCACGGAGCTCACAGGTCAAGTCTGTACCCGCTTTTCAAGTAGCATCCGCTGCATATCTGATGGCTCTCTAGGGAGGACTCAAGGGGCCATGGATAAGGCTTTTATGTGAGCTTCAGTTTGGCTGCTGTCCTGCTCTTCAGGGCCTGTGCTTCATCCACCATGTCACAGTCCCCTCCGCTGGCCCCCAGAGGCTGAGGGAACAAAGTGAGAGGCGCCATCAATCCAGTGTGCTAATGCACATCCCAGCAAAGCCCGAGCCCCATACAAGAATCCCCGCTGGCAGACAGACAGACACACGAGAGGTTGTGAGCGATATCGTGTTACCAAATCTCTCCTAATGCTGTTTTCTTTTTTATTTTTTTCCTGATGCAATGACAGTGGTCAGCCGGACTCAAGATGGGGAGGCAAACAGCTCTCTGGCCTCTCACCTCACAATAAAAGATGAGTCAAGGGCACAAAAATAAATGCTCTCTCCAACAACACAGAGAGACGTCGGTAGCCTGCTACCAGGTTTAAGAAGGAACTTGATGGAAGAATAACAAATGGGGGAGAGACTCAACAGAACAGAGCCTGTTGGTCTCTGAAAGAGGGCAAAGCTATGAGGCCCAGATTCCAGCAAAGCCACATGAGGAGACTTGCTGGGAGGAATGGATCAGCTCCCTCACACCTCCACCTCATGCACAGCTGCGGGGAGAATGAGAAGCCCCCAGATGCAGAGCTTAAGGCAAGCGGGAACATCAGGAAGGACAGCCAGCAAGCAAATGAAACAAACACTGGAGAGCGGGAGGCAGAGCTGAGGGCTGTCGCCTCACACCCCAGCACAGTCCAGGCTGAGTGAAACAGGCAGCCTGCACCCCCCGAACCGCAGCCCACGGGCAAGCGGGCAGCGCTGACAAGGCCAGGGTCTGAGGGCCCCCACGGCCCACTGGCCTCCCTCACCACAACCTCCCTTCACACCACTCACAAGCTGGAGAAGACACGTCCCATGTTAACAACAATGCGGAATCCAGCAACTAGACAATGAATGAGCTTTCAGAAGATGTGGACAACAAAAGGGAAAATCTAGCAGACTGAGTCTGTTCCCAGCCCACAGCGGGAAAGACAGAATCGTTTCAGCCATACAGCTGCCTGGAGCCAGGCAGAGTGTGGGGCACCCACCCACACCCCTCAACCACGAAACCCTGAGACCACCAACTTGTCTTGTGGAGGTATATGGTTATTTAAACTCTAGAAAGTCCACTTTAATAACCAAAAGTCATTCTTCTCCAAGTTTGTGATTGAAATGTCTCCAAAATAATTGCTTGATCGGCTGCCATTCTCTATCAAAGAACAATTACTATGATTACCATCTCAGACTCGTAACTGCTGCCGCTCGTTTCCTTGTGATGGCAGCAGCGAGTGGGCTGCGTGTCAGGCATTCAGGTCTGCACGCGTCCACCTTCTCTTCAGCGGCTCTTCCTCCATCCTCGCTCGGCCTTCCTGTCTCACTGACCACCGCGGGCAGCGAAGCCAGCTGTTCCCCAGAGACCAGCGCTTGGCATGCTTGGTCAGCTGGTGTCGTTTCCCTTAGCCCGGGCATTCCACAGGGCTCCTCTTGGGTGGCCACATCCCCAACAGAGATCAAAAGAACCCCCCGTTGAGGAGCTCTGCCTCGGCCTAGACAGGAAGCCCGCGGAGGAGGTCTTCATTATCACCTTCAGAGCCGGGTCAGGGAACGCGATGCGTCTGCCGGTTCTTACTCTGGCATCATTCGGAAGCTGTTTTGGGGGACACTGGGACACCCCACCCTGACCAGCTGTCTGATGCCCACAGGCCCAGAACCACTGGTCATGAACAGGGAAACCTCCAGGTCAGTGAGGAAAAAGACGATTTTTATTGTAAGTTGATGATCTCTGGGTTTGTTAGTAACAGAGCGTTAACTAAACAGCTGCTGTGAACAAGGCTGAGTTTGAAGCGTGCTAGACGGAAGTTTCCCTCTCGGCATGGGTGAGCGCCTCATCCCACTGGCTCATGCCCTCGTGCTCCTGCCAAACCTGGGGCCTCTCTTGTGCTCCGGTGGAGCGGGGAAGGAGACACTGCAAGCTGGCCTCCACCACCACCGGTGACGCAGGGGTAACCTCAGCAGGGGTCACTGGCCTGGCTTTCAGGGGAGAATAAGAGCCATCACCGAGCCAAATGCAGAGTTCAAAGGAAGCATAAGCTTTCTCGTGAAAATTCCGCCAGACGTCACTGCGGAGGGTAATATTTTAAAGGAAAGAGCAACGTTGAGACTTGCTTGTCATGAATCCTTGTTCCTTTCTGTACCAAACCCATCACTTTGCTCATGGAAACATGAGATATTGCCATCATGAAACATATTTGTTTTTTCACTTCTTTTGGCAACTGAAGATGCGACATCAGCTTTCAGATAAACTTGCTTTGGGGGCTAAACAAACTACAGCAAAAACTTCTGGGTTTTATTTTTTTCTGGCTCCCATCACCATCTTTACATCCTTGTCTATAGTAACTCCTGAGAACAAAACCCTCTGGTCCGGCACGGAAATGCTCTCCTCCTCTACCCGAGTGAGCCTGCGGGCTCCGGGGCTCCTTCCACTGGGAACTCCGGGGCAGAGATGCAGAGGACGATTTCACAGCAGCCCGAGCACAGAACGGGCTTTGCGTGATCTCCCAGGTGCACCGCCACACAGGACCACGCAGACCCGAGTTACATCCCGATCCCAGCAGAAGCAAATCCCAAACAGCGTGTGGCTCGCAGGGCTCCTGAAACAACGCCTCCTTGCTTAGCTGAAATTCACTTGTGGCTGGACTTGTCTGTTTGCACTGGCTAAATCAACCAAAGCTTTTCCCCATGGCACAGGCAAGTGCTTCTTTCCACAACTTCACAAAAGCTCTCTTCTCTTCCTGGTATTCTGAGCATGTTTTGTAAACAGCCCTACCGTTTCTACTGTCTGATGGCTTATACACACAACCGGACGCCCTCCAGACGGCAGGCGGTGGTGGTGTGGTGTCTCAGGGGCGCGGGGCTCTCATGGCGTTCATTAATGAAAGGACCCCACTTTTAGTAATGGCTGAAGAGTGAGCAGAGAGGCAGTGTGCAGAGGAGAATGGTGCCCGTCAATTGAGAACCATTCCCCCAGAATGAACCGGAAAACCTTCCCGCTGAGACCACGGCAGAACAGTGTCACCAAGCAAACCAGGACCCCTGCGTCAGGGCCACCTCCAGATGGAGTGCCGCTGTGCCCAGGACCAAGGAGACCCATGGCGGTCTCCGACGACACTCTCAGAGTTGCCCCTTCCTCCCCTGTGCCAGCAGGAGGGAGGCTGTAGGCCTTTAGAAGCCGGAGAAATGGCCTCCGGCTCTGGGACCACGACCAGGTCACTATTACCTAGCCAATGAGAAGCTGAGGAGTCGGGGAAAGCTCTCACAGATCAGCCTAGGCGGGGTTGACCCGCAGGCCTGGCCACCGTGAGGCACCAGGAAACAAGGAGGCCAAGACAGGCTCCGCTCAGTCCAGCTCCAGCTGGAGTGCCTGGGAGAGGCCGTGGGGCTGTGGTCAGTCAGCAGGCAGGCATGGGCGGCTCCCGACAGTAACTCTGAGTCCTGGTCCTCTCAGGCGCTTGGCATGCGTCTTTCTGTGGCTCTAGGGCTCTCCGGGAGCTTTCTTTGTGTTGGGCCATGTAAGCCACACTCAAGATGCCTACATTAGAATAGTCACAAAAAATAGCCACAAGATTAGCCCAGAACTCCACCGACCAGCAAAGCCAGCTGCAGCCTCTGTACCAAAGCCAGCTCCTCCCGGCGGGCTGGACACCTCACCACATCCAAGCCCTGTGGGATCTGCTTTTAGGCCGATAATATTTACTAAAGAAGCATTTGAGGTTTAGTTTTTAAAAATAACCTGAAGACAGCTTACTGACTAGTTTGCGAATGCCCTGTTTTTCCCATGATGGTCTGAAGTAGTTTGTCCATTATGGGAAATATCATAATGATTACTCCAACAAGGTAAATTCAGAGAAAATGGGGATTCGTGTCACATCAACACTTGCTTCTGGGGCGGGGTTCCCTTCCTGGAGATCGGGCGGCATGGTGCGCGTTCCTCCAGGAAGCAAACAACCCTGGTTCTACGAAACCCATGCAGGGCTCTGGCAGGCTCACGTGGTGGCCTGTGCTTTGGGCCAGGACCGGGCCATCCCTGAGGGTGACCAGGCCTTAGGGCGGGCTGTGTGGAGAGCTGGCTCCCTGGCTGTGGGAGGAGACCTGCCGGTGTCTGTGTGGCCGCCTTGTCGGTGAGCTAGCTCAGTGCTGCTCTGAGCATTCTCGACGACACCCAGATGCAGAAGCTGAGAACTGCTCTGCCTCCAGTAATAAGCTTCAGCAAAATGATGCCCATGAGCGGAAGAACAGGAAAATGCGCTTCGTGAGCCTGTAGGCGTGTTTCTATTGAAAATTCTCATCTGGCTGCGTCTGCTTCTTTACAGTATGCTCCCAGGTCTGGTTGGCACAGAAACACACAGGTTTTCTGAACGTAAACAACTGGTTCATTTAATAATGGAAAGAAAATGACATTAAATAGAAGAATTAAAGCAGGCAATACCTGCAAGAGTAATCAACACCATTCAGTGTTTATCCTTCTGTAAATATGAAAAGGTGCGTGCATTGTCCTTGATTCTCCTTCTCCGCACACTGCACTATACCTCATGCTTGCTGGAGTAGCAATATAAACAGGAGACAGGCTCATGCCATGCATCTTCAAGGCTTACACTTCTGGAAGGTTCTACCTGCTCATGCTGCTTTGACTGGGCACCTGGCAGAGATACCCAGGTGAGAGCACCAGGGACCAGCCTGTAGGAAGAGCCAAGTGAGCCACCCACCGACTCCCTTCCCACCAACCCACGCCTGAGCGAGGGTAGCTGGGAGCCCAGAGAGGCCCGGGGAAGACAGCAAGTGGTGAGCATTCTCCTTTACACCGAGACGTCCACAAATTCCCAGCTTCACCCCAAGGAACTCCCAACATCCTTCTCTTTCCAGCTTTTCCTTTTCTGCTGTTTATCACCAACTGTTTTCACAGCCTTTCATAGAGCTCCTCATGTAATTTGGAAAGGCCCTGGGCCTTTCTACCCAACAATGCAATGTCAAATACTTCAATGTCTCTCTAACCCACTTGACCCGAAGGGCTACCCCCAAATCCCTGGGGACAGGTGGCACCTCTGAAAGTCTGGTTGGGATCCTGAGACACGTGTGTGGCCTCCTGGGACCCCACAATGAGGCTCAAGAGACTCTGAGGTCAGACACATTGTTTTATCATAACCCTTGTTCATCTCCTCTGATCTCAAGAGACTCTGAGGTCAGACACATTGTTTTATCATAACCCTTGTTCATCTCCTCTGATCTCACTCCCATGGCAGTTTTTTTTTAACACAAATTACCATTCCAGGGGCCAGGAGTTTGGCCTAGTGGTAGAGTCTTGCCTAGCGTGCACTAAGACCGGGGTTCAATTCCTATGTACCACATACATAGAAAAAAGCTGGAAATGGTGCTCAGGCTCAAGTGGTAGAGCTCTAGCTTTGAGAAAGTTCAAGGACAGTGTTGTGCCCAGAGGAGGGGTCCCCCAATGAAGACCACTGAGATCCAGGAGTCCGAAATGCAACAGCAAAGGTTTATTGCAGGATACATGCCGGGCATGGCACCCCTCCACAGACCCTCGGCGCAGCGAGGCTGGGAGGAGTTCCTGTTCAGGGTTTACACAATCTTTTTAAAGGCAAAAACCACAAACAGCTGCCAGAGCAAACAGGAATAGGGGTTTGCTTGCCTGGCTATTCTTTCCTGTTTTTGTCCTTTTCTGCCTCCTTGTAAAACTGTTTAGCAAGCATCTTATAAAGCTGACTGTTTAATAAGCATATAAGGCCAGGGTTCGTTTGAGGGGGTCATCAACTTAAATTGGGTCTGGGGTTTGCTGGTACCTCAGACAGTGCTCAGACCCTGAGCTCAAGCCCAGGACTGGCACAAAAAAAATTACCATTCCTGCCTCAATCTCTGTACTTACATTAGAATTATCTCTTTGGTTGGAGTTGGCCTGTCACTGCAGGAAGTGCTTCATCTGCGTGTGAGTTATTTCCCATCCTCGGTGTGCATGGCAATCCTCCTTATCCCTCTTCCAGTCATCGCAGGCACAGCCACTACGATTATTATTCCCTGGAGGATCAAGACTGAGCTGCCTGTCCAGAGTCTATCTTCTGTTCTCTCTGAATAAACATGAGTCAGAGCTGCAGCATCTGCCAAGGATCTTTACCAATCTTCATTCTCTCCCTCCCTCCAACTCCCCTCTATCCCTCTGGCAGCTGGTGCACGCCTCCCTTAGATCAGGAAAAAGAATCCTAATTACCTTGGTATCTCCAGTGCCCACACACAAAGTGTATACACCACAATGAACCAGCACATCAACCGCTCAGGACAGAGATTCAGAGATTCATAACACTGAGTTGAGGTTAAAGAACAGAAGGATGTTATATGCAACAGTTGAATTTTATTCCTCTGCACCGGTTTTCTAAAGTACCCTGAGAAAGCAAACGATGGTGGTACATGCATGTAATCACAGCCACTCAGGAAGGAAGAAAGAGGACCACAGTCCAAGGCTCCAACTGAGAGATAAACCAAAGCAAAACAGCATGAGGGATGGCACAGAGAGGCAGAAGGCTTGCCTCAAAAGGCCAGGGCCTGGATTTTGTCCCCCCCCCCCAAAAAAAAAGCCTGGAAAGGGAGAGAATGCAGTCTTAAAGTGATTTCCTCCAAAATTAAGGAAATTGGAGGAAGGGGTGGGTTTGGGAGGGTGGGAAAGCATGATGAAAGGACGGCATTGGTCACCATTCACTGTGTCCATATGCTGCGTTCTGACCAGTGAGGGATGGGTGGGGAGGCCCCGGTTCAGTGGGGAGGGAGTGCTCAGAACTCACCAAACAGGCGTCCGCTGTCGGAGGCTCACTTTGGTTGACTGCGTTTCACAAGAAGTGTGAGAAAAGCCAGCACACCCAGGTGAAACAAAAGGCATTTCTTGAAGCTTCTGAGTCCTTCCGAGACAAAAGCTGCTCTTTCCCATGAAGAATGACGCATGCCTGAGGTTTTGGAAGTTCGGTGGAGTTGGCTGCATTCCAGCTTCTATCCTCAGATCTCAGCCTCCCGAGCGGCTAGAATTACAAGCATGAGCCACTGATATCTGGTTCATTGGAACATTGTGTATAATTAAACATAAAAGTAAAAATACCATTTATGGATATGTAATTTCCATGGCTGAAAAATTAAAGAATGGATATCGTCATTGAGATGTATGTTGTACCAGTAATTCCTCTATCAAATAAAAAATATACTTGAAATCGAATGTCTTCCCAATAAAGAGGTTTATGCAGTAGTCCATTTCAAAATTAATCCAGACACAGTGTCTCTCATGCCCTAGCAATTTTATCTAACTCAAATCTATGGCCTTATTTTTTTCCCAGTAAATGCTAAAGGATCTACAGTAAATCACACTGGGAGTTGCAGAGTTGGGAGTGTCCACCGTTTTGAAACTTAGGGACTCTCACCTTTATTTACTTACATTTTGTGGCACCACAACTTGCTTTGTTTTTAGCTAGGCTTTTATATGTGTATGTTAGTCATACAGTGGGGTTTTCTTGTGACAGTTCCATGCTTGCAGACAATGTAAGCCATCAACGTCACCACCTCTGTCTCTCTCCCTCTTTCTCCCAGATTAAAATGACCCTACCCGCTCCCTCTGCATGGTTTGAGGCGTGTGTATAGCATGTTTCCACCACAGACGCCCTTCTAGCCTCTCCCTCTGCTCTGCCTCCCAGCCCCCAGCAGAACATAACTTCCTTGCCATTCCTTGTTCAGTGCATATAAATTGTACCCAGCATTTTACCATCACCGCAGTGTTTTGCACACATGTGTATTTTAATCAGTGTGACCCCCTAGATTCCTCTCATTTTCCATCCTCCGGCACTTGACAGCTTTCAGTGTGATTTTTATGCCATTCTCTCATCCAGACTCCCTTAATTCCCGTATGTCTTCCTCCATCCTTGTCTTTCTCTCCACCATCGCTGTCCTATAATTACAATTGTGTTCATATGGGTGTGTGCATATACACATATAAATTATGCATATGTCTGTTATGAATGGGTCAGCTCTTGGTCTAGAGCAAAAATGCACAATATTTATAATTGTGAGTTTGGCATAGCACATTGAAAATAGTAATCTCCAGATTCACCCATGTGTCTCCAAATGAGGTAAGGTCATTTCTTCATTATGGTTGCCTGCTCTTCTGTGGTATGTGTGTGCCATGCTTCCTTTATTCCTTCAGGAGTGGCTGGGAGCCCTGACAGACTCTGCAGTCCAGCTCTTGTGAACGGAGCTGCAGTGGACAGGGTACACGAAGCATGCCGCCATCTCTCTGTACTTCCTCCAGCTCAGTGGAAGAAGCCACTTCCTCCGTTCGTGCTTAATCCAGAATCCCCCCCAGAGACAGGCAGGGGTGTTCTAGAGACAGGCACTGAGCCAGGAAGACAGGATGAGCATGCGTGGGGAAGAGAAGGCAAAGGAGTCTCAGAGGGAAGGCGGCTTAAGGCACAGACAAGCCTGGGGGATTTAAACAGAGCCACTCATGGACAAGAGGAGGTGTAAATGAATTTCTCTGCAGAGGGCTCCAGGTGGGCTTAGAGGGAGGCAGAGGTACCAGAGAAGGAAGGGGGGGAGGTGAGAAGCTGGGAGGGAGGGAGGGAGCCGTATATGTGCTCATCCTTGGAGGAAATCATGAGACTGACACTGCTCTCATTCCTCCAGCCTGGATGCTCTGGAGTGGGACCACAGAATTCCTCTGAACAGGAGGAAGTCTACAAAGTCAGAGCAACCCAAATGAGAACTTTCCCTTCCAAGCCCGTGTCTGACCCTTAATTGACACCAACCTTCGTGGCATGGAAGATGAGCAGGTACAAACTAATTGAGTTTCCTTCGTTAAAGCTGGACATCTGCACTGCTGCTCTCTGTGTTAACACGAGGGAGAATCTTGTGGTGGAAAATGTAACGCAATTGTTTTCTGACTACCATTTGAAATCACCTATCAACTACCAGCCTAACAATGACCCAACTCAAACAAGAGTCCGAATAATTCCCAGCGGCGTGGGTGGTAGAAGAAGGATCCCTGCGCTCGGGTCAGCCAGCCCTCTGGTCAAAGACACCCCCACACAAGGAGGTGCAGGCTCTTTATCCTGGCCATGGAAAAGCCTAGAACGGAGGGGAGGATTGAAGTCAAGCCAGCCCTGGGACCAAAACCTCAAAACCTTATCTGAAAAAAACCTAAAGCCAAAAGTTTGGCACATTGCTTTGAAAATGTGAGGAGGGCCAGGAGTGTGGCCTAGTAGTAGAGTGCTTACCCAGCATGCATGAAGACCTGGGTTCAATTCCTGGGTACCACATACATAGAAAAAGCCAGAAGTACCACTGTGGCTCAAGTGGCAGAACACTAGCCTTGAACAAAAAGTGTCCAAGGACAGTGCAGGACAGTGCCCAGCCCTGAGTTGAAGCCCCAGTACTGACAAGAAGAAAAAGGAGGAGGAAAAGGAGGAAGAGAAGGAGGAGGAGGAGGAGGCAGAAGAGGAGAAGAACAAAATGTGAGGCACTGGGTTAGGCACTGGGCTCAAACCACAGTGGGGAAGCTCTCAGCTTCTCTCTCTGGCATGGAAATGCAAGGAACAGCCCCCCACCTACAAGTGAACCCTGGAGGTACATTTAATTCCTCTTGCGAAATGCATTTTTATGGTGAATTTATTCATTATTCATTATTTTCTTTTGTTGGTCCTGGTACTTGAACTCTAGGCCTGGGTGTTGTCCTGAGCTCTTCAGCTCAAGGCTACCACCCTACCCCTTGGGCCACAGTGCCACTTCTGGTTTTCTGGTGTTTAACTGGAGATAAGAGTCTCACAGACTTTTGTGCCCGGGCTGGCTTTGAACTGCAATCCCCAGATCTCAGCCTCCTGAGGAGCTAGGATTACAGGAGCAAACCACTGGGCCCAGTATGAACTATTCTCTATTATCCATTATTAAATGGACTTTTAATCTTTCCAAAAGCCTGATCAGGTCTTCTGGAGATAATACTTTTCCTGAGGTAAATATAGTGAGCAAAGAGGTAATATTTTCTACGAGCTGAACAATTTTCTAATATTGTTGACTAGTAAATAAGACAGGAATACTTTCCCTTTCCTGAGCTCACTTAGATTTTCATGCTAAATTTATGTCCAGTTACAATCAGCAAAAAGACAGGCTGGAGGTGTGGCTCAGGTGGCAGAGCTTCAGTCATGAGCAAGCAATTTGCACAAGTCGGGTGCCAGTGGCTCATAAGAGGCTGAGGACTGAAGACCATGACGCAAGGCTGGCTGAGACAGAAAAGTCAATGACTCTAACTTTAAATAACCTGTAGCTGCTGAGCTGTGCTCTAGAAAGCAAAGGAAGAGCACCAGGCCGTGAGTTTAAGCCCCTGTGCCAGCGCCACATCAAGAACAAAACAACAACAATGAAGACTTGATTTTGAATAGAGATAAGTTAAAGGGTCCCATTTCCAATGCAGCTCTAGGTGCCTTTATGCATTAACTTGTTGCGCTTCCGGCAGTTTTTTGGTCTGTGTCAATGGGGAAACTTAGTAACTTGTACCCTAAAAGACTAAGGGCCTACCAGAATGCAGATCAAGAGAACTCTCCCCAGGAAACCAGAGAGAACCTCCCTTCTTCATTTCCTTCATTTTGGGGTGTGGTGTTACAAACCCAGCTTTCCAGAGGACCTGGAATTAGCTCATTTTATCTCCTTAATTCTCAAAAGGTCCAAAATAACAGACAGAATTCCTTGATGTACATCAGGGAATGCATAATGCCTTCAGGCAGGGAAGGCAAACGGTGTCTCCAGAGGGTATGGAGAAAGTGGAGGGGGGAGGAGTGACTGAGCATTCAGTGAAGAAAGCCACGAGACTTGTGCTTCCAGAATGGAAGCCAAAGGCATTTTATGTGGCCAAGATGCAGAAACGCAGGCCTCTGGTGCCAAGCTGAGTGGACGGTGCCCATTTCTTCTGGCCTTGTATCTCTCCCGGGTTCCATTGGCCCAGCATGCATGAGAGCCGACCATGCACTGCTTATACAACAGGGCTTGCATGGAGGAGGGCTAGGGACCACGTGGGGCCTGGGCCCTCCTCCATCCCGCCTGGCTTCCACACCGCCCCTCCTCTGACAGAGATGCTGCTAAGTGGGCACACACCGTACTGCCCGAGGTAAGTCAGCAGAAAGAATGGAATTATTACAGATCATTATTACTGGAGACATGGATCATTTAAATGATAATAAATAAAAGTGAACTGAACATTGAGAGTGATAATAAGAAGCTAAGGAAATTACACAAGGTACCTGGAGCTTCGGAAGCTCGGACTCATTATTCACAGGTAAATTCAATTGTACTTGCTCTCAAAAAATGGTTCTAGGGTATTTTTAAATGAAGTGCAAGGGCTACAGCTCTTTCATAATTGGTCTGGTAAAGGGAGAGAAACGTAGTGAGTTTCTGAGAGCACATTTTATGACTTCAATAATGGCCATTATCAAAACCTCAGATTTGAAAATGGTCAAGGAGATGACAAAAATTCCAGCTCATTACAAATAATTATAAGGGAGAAATGTGCTCTGCAGGAACTTTCTGAAACTCAGTTCCAAGCCACAGTGCAACCCTGGCTTATCTTACTGCTTCTCTATTGTAGCCCTTATCATTTTAAGATTAAACATCAGGACCCCGAGTCATTACCACCGCTGAATGTCTTTCAAGAAATGTCTCAACATGAATGCCATCTACCTATTCTAGGCTTTGCGGATGTGACTATACAATCACAGAGGGTTCGAGTTACATACATAAGGTAGTGAGGACATTTCTCGATTTTCTCCCACCTTCCCTCCTCCCAGTCCTTCCCCCACGCTGTAACATTTCCGCACACTGTCTTCTGAGGATCCCTGTTGCTTGGATCCGGATCCGCTTTGTCCTTTGTCTCACTGTTTTGTGTTCTTCCCCTTCCCTTCCCTAATTCAAATAGAGGTATTTACACTAAAATCAAACACAGGGATAACAGCAGAAGAACCATAGGGAGAAAAAACAAGAAAAAAGAAGTGCACATAGTACACTAAAAACAACTGCAAAGAAAAGCCCTTGTTTCCATGTCCTGGACATTTCACTTAGCTACTGAGCCATGGGGACCCTCTGCTAGGAGAGTCCTAGACATACGCTAATTATTACAAGCCAGGGAAACCTTGGGGTCTATATTTCTTCGGCTTACTTCACTTAATATGATTTTTTCCAGCACAACCATATTCATTGCAGCATCATTTACTGCAGCTAAAGCTAAGGTAAGGAACCCAGATGCCCCTCAGTAGATGAATGAATCGAGAAAACGTGAAATATATGTATGTACATACGCACAATGGATCTTTATGCTGCCCTCAGAAAGAATGGCCATTGCCCCATTTGTAAGGAAATGGAAAGACATACAATTATTTTGATTAGGAGTGAAATTATCTATGTAGCTTAAAACAAGACAGGGAAGGAAGAGAAGTAGAGATGCTGGCCCTGGTTCCGGCATCGTCGGGCTCTCAGCGCTTGCCACGCTTTGCCTGGCCACCCTGACCCACCCGGACGCAGCCAAGCCGGCTCTCTCCATGTCCACTGATGTCGCAGCCAACACCCGGAGATGTGCAGGCTGGGCAATGGACAGCAGGAACTCAAGTCTGGAGGCTGACGCCCAGCGCCTGAGAGCGCACAGCCACGGCGGGAAACACACCCTAGACTCCACTTTACAGGCCAGCGGTGGGAGTTCATAGGATTCTAGGAGATCCAGAGTGGCACACGGATAAGGATCCGACGTGCGGGGCTGGGGTGAGAAAGCACGAGGCCCGGGCAGCAGCTGTTGGCGGAGACCCAGGTCCTCACAGACCAGCAGGGAGGGCCAGACGCGAGGCAGGGAGCTGGGGCGGTGCCCTCACAACACAAAAGACCCACATCCAACCCAACAAATGCACACTAGGGTTGCAAGTAAACATGAGAATAGGTTTTTAGGGTGTCTGGTCCAAGCTGAGAATGCAAACGCTATGCTGTGGTATTCCTGAAACTGTCTTTGAGACATGAAGAGACAATGGAGATTGTCTTTATACAGGCAACTCTGTCCTAGTATCCTGGGGGAAAAGCCCACCAGGAGACAATGGAGTCCACAATTGGAAACCGAGGTTCAGAGCGGACAGCTGCCAGAACAGGTCGTAATACATCAGAGCACAAAATCGCAGGAGGCAGAGTTTGCAGCTGAGATTCAGGTCAAACATGATGAGCGTTCTTAGCTTTCTGGGAAATTCTGACCCTAACGCCATCATGTCCTAAAGCTGGCAGTTTAGGGGAGCTGCACTGCACATCCGGAGGGTCTTCTGAGGGGTCCCCTCCCCTGAGAGACACAAGTGAGGGCGGGTCCTGTGGGGAAGTGCTCTCCTGGGCACAGGGGCGGGACAGGGCTGAGTGGGAGGGAGTGGCCAAGGCTGAGCCCAGCTTGGTGGCTCTGCTCCGGTGTGGGGCCCTTAAGTACTCGCCCCCATGCTTCCTCCCTGCCACCCCAGGGAGCTCGCGGAGACCTTCCTTCCCTGGCTTTGGTTCCGAGTGCACATCTCACGTTCGGAAAATTCCTGAAGTCGTGAGCGTGTGAGCAGATTCTCCTCCAGATTCTTCTCTCAGCAGCCCGTAATTCTAGAGCAAGAAAGAGCATTGTTCTCAAACGCATTGTTCTTCCCATGCCTGTTCTTCTGTACCGCAGACACTCCCCCAGCCGTGAGGATGCCGCGAAGCTGAGCCCTCAAAAGGTCCCAAACTTAGGAAACAGTGCAGGAGGCGGCCTGGAACAGTGAGAGAGAACATTGTGATCCAGACTTCTTAACTGCCCAGCAGGACAGTCGATCTTCTGTACAGTAACGTCCTACTGGTGTGGTCAGCACGCTCAGAATCCTGCGGGGGCATTTCAGGGTGCTTCCTCATGTAAAGGGCTCCTCTGTCCCCGCAGTAAGTCCCTTCCTTAGCTGCAGTCACTTTAGTACCCCAAAGGCCTTTCTGTCTACTCCTTACCACACTGGATGCCCCCAGTACCCAGGCTGGTGTGAGGTTGGCTCTGCCCTCACTCGAGCGCTGGGTTGATGGGAACCCCAGCTCTGTCTGAAGGAGGCCCATGGGAGAGTCCAGGAGCATCTGTCAGGACGAGGGAGCACAGGGTGGGGAAGACGTTTACTGGCCTGGAGACTTTTCCCTGCTGGACACAGGAAGAAAGAGATACCTATGTTTCAATTCCCAACCTGTTGTGGCTTTGTTTTGAAAGGGAAGATTTGTTGATATGATTAAAAATCGGCGTTTATCGGGCCATCCAACATAGCAAAGGTCCTTCTGAGAGACAGTACACACGGAGAGCAGGGAGAGCAGCCTGAGGGGTCGGGAACTGGACACTGCATCCTGGTGTCTTGGGACACTGCATCCTGGTGTCTTGGAAGGAAGCAAGCCTCAGGCATGAAGAATCTATCCATCATCTGAAATGATGGTCTAAGAAAAGCAATTTAAATCTTGAGCAGGAAGAAAAGGGAGATAAGAAGATTAGCCCAGGAATAACTGCAACAGAAATTGAATAGACAAGGTCTAGTTTCTCCTTGTACCCTAACAAATTATACAATCTAGACTAAGCGCACAAATTCCTAGAAAAAATATAAACTACTCATAATGACTCATGAACAAATAAACAGTTTTAATAGACTCATAAGACCAGAACTAATAACCAAAATTTTTCCACAAAGAAAAGACAGGGCCAGATAATCTTGCTGATGAGAAAATTAGAGTAAACGCCAACCCATCACGAAAACGTTCAAAAACACAATTGAAAACGTTCTACAGAGTTCCATGAAGCCTTGCTAACTGACCAGAGGTGCAAACACCCCAGAAAAGTGATTGTAGAAGCAAAATACTCTCAAGAAAATACTGGCAAACTAAATGAAACAGTGAAGGAAAGCAGCCATCGATTGTAACGAGGCAGATGCCATCCTGACGCGTGGAGGCGGGGTTGCCTCCAGAACCAAAGCTGTGCAGTGCACCACGTTAACAGAATGGAGGACAAAGCCCGGCTGATCATCTCAATAGAGCAAGAAAAACGCAACATCTTTTTAACAATGTTTTGAAACCAACTGGAGCTGAGGATAGAGCTCAGTAAATCAGTCCTTGTCCGGCATGCATGAGTTTTACAACAGATCCATTCAACTAAAGGAAAACACCAACTGTAGGGGCAGCAGGTTCCTCAACTTACACACAGGAGGCAGAAAACAAGGAGACATCACTGAAGGCCTGAAAGGGAAAACCAACAACAACAACTATCCACTATGAATGCTGTGGTCCTGGAGCTGTATTTCAGGAATCACAGATAGCTTTAGAAAATCAAAACCTAATCAATAAGGATCAAAGGTCTGATGTGCCAGGAAAGTACCCAGCCCTGCATGGAGACCAAGGATAGTTCCTAGAAACACCAGAAAGGAAGGAGGCAAAGCCGCGTCGCAGGTGGGGTTCACGCTTTGCTCAGCAACCCATGGGCCAGGAGAGGAAACAGGGCAACCCCGAGGAACCCCCGACCGGCAGGCTGGCTCCAGGCACAACACTGAACCAGACCAGCCGGGGGCCCGGGGCATGCACACCGGCAGACCACATCCGGAGACAGAAAGCAGTCATCTCAGACCCCGGGATGAAATCAAACCCAAACAAAATTAAGAGAGCTGAAATCATACAGAGTGTTCTCTAACCATAATGGAGACAAATGAGAAATCAATAACAGAAGGACAACAGGAAATCCTCCAAACACTTGGAAATTAAATGGGCATTCAAAACTAGCCATGATTCAATGAGGACAGCAAAGGAAATTAAATATATATATATATATATACATATATATATATATATATATAATGACGTGGATGAAGACAAGTGAAGACACAGGTAACGTGTTTGGGATATAACTGAATAATGCTGACATATTTATACGACTGGTGGCTATAATAGAAAGGAAAGACCACCCAAAAACTGGAAAATGATCAAATAAAATAAACACAAGAAATAATAGTTCTATGTTGAATGATATTTAACATCATTAAGAGCAGTCAGTAAAAATGGAACACCAGAAAACAATAAAAAGAAGAGCTCCTTCTTCAGCAGAGTTCACTGAAAATTTATAACTCTCCGGAAAAGAAAAACAAATCATAAACATAAGTAGAAGAAATAAATTATTTACAATAGAAACAAAATGAGTCATTGCAATGGGACCTAGAATCATAAAAAAGTTAGGAAATAGCATGATCAACTTTTGCTAGTATGTTTAACACATGGAAAAGTTGAATAAATCTGTTTAAGGCACCTTGCATTCTTTCGATATGGCAACTGATAAGTTACTACAAACTTCGTGGCATAAAATAGCACAAATTAGTAATCACACAATTTTCAAATTCAGAGGAAGGTATGGCCTCTCCTTAATTCCAAAGCCATCGGCATTGGTCAGCACCTCCGATGCAGTCCTCTTTAGTTTTCAGGACCTTCTCCTGCTCTCCAGACCCTCAGAAACCTGGAGGCAGCAGGTCAGCATCAGGTCGACGGGCCCTGTGCTGCTGCTTCAGCTGTCCATCTCGGGGCCAGCACGCATCTTCCCTCCACTCTAACCTGCGTCCACGTGGAGTTCACGAGCCTCGCACTAGATCAATACATACCGCTCAATCCTGTTCTCACCTGAGACAAGCCAATGCCCCTACCCCCCCGCACACAGTCTACCCTTCCCAGGAAGGGGCCCAACCTCCAGATGAAAGGACTTGGGTACGGGGTATTCAGAATGAGCTAGACAAAAGAAGAGTAAAAGAACAGGTAAATCTGATCGATGCAAGCCATTGTGAAGCTACTTCATAAATGCATTAATAAGTCCTATTTAAGAAAAATGGGTTCCCGCCAGGCATGGTGGTTCCCGCCTATAGTCCTAGCTGCTCAGGAGGCTGAGATCTGAGGATCATGGTTCAGAGCCAGCCCGGCACTATAGTCCATGAGGCTCTTTTCCCCAAGTGACCACTAGAAGACAGGAAGTGGCGCTGTGGCTCAGGGGTAAGGTGGTAGCCTGGAGCTGAACAGCTCAGGGACAGTGCCCAGGCCCAGAGTTCAAAACCCACAAACTACAAAGAAAAAAGGGGGGATGGTTCTACAGGGCCTACAGTTGCCGGTGAGTCTCATGAAGACAGCAACCAACTCCCTGGGAATGCAAGGTGCCTGCGTCCAGCCGCCTCTCAGAGAACTCTGCTCCAAGTCCTGCCTGACCAAGGTCTGGAGGCACTTGAACAACAGCCACAATGCACTGGACTAGGACTTCATAACAAGGACCTACTTTTGTATGCACAGGCCCAAGACCTTTCTGTCATAATGCTTCTGTGCGAGGACCCGGTGGGATACAGGGGGCCCACTGTCACTCACAGACTCTTAGACCCTACCTCTTTGTAGATCATGCACTGCTGGTAATTATCTGGAAATTGCCGGCTAAAAAGCACTTCAGATTTGGCCTAAATTATGTGCAGATAATTGTGGTAATTAGAAAGGAATTGCAGCTTCAGAAAGCTACATAAAATGTGCAATGAAATAATCTCGGTACTGAGTGACAAAGACATAGAGACAGTGCAAACATAACCTGGTTTGAGAATGCCCTTTAGAGAAAGCAACATTAATGTGTCCAAAGCTCTATTCAAGCCGTTGGCTTTATCCTGGATCTAAAACTTCATATTTGAGAGACATCCATGCACATTAAGGTAAAATTGGCTTTGGGGGGAGGAAATGCAGGATACCAGGAAGGCATTTTTCCCATCTGTGAAAAATTTATTGAATCTATGTGGCTTCTTTGCCTTTAAGCAACCATATCTCTGCAATTTTTAAGAACTTTTCTGTCATTTAATTATGAGTGGCTCAGAAAGAATTGACATTTTCATTAAAGGAACAGGAGCAAATCATTATGTCTATGACATTCTTCTAACAAATATAATTTACTGACCTTTCACTTGTGAGAGTCCATGCCATTTTAATTATTTTTCTTCTTTTTGCTCTTTTGGGAAACTCAGGAAAGAGAGCATAAAAAGATCATTTTAGTCTCTGAAATTTAAAATACTGCGAAACTGGCATGTCCACGATGTAGGATATAAAGCACTTCATCAATTCCGAATCTCTGAATATACCACTCCAAATCTCAAACCACACGTGGCTCTATGGTATGTCTAGGATTAATGATTTCTTTTAGTAAGCATTGTGTGCTAGGAGTATGCTTATACTCAGAATGGAAAAACCAGGCATTGAAGTTTGATTTCTTTGTGGAAAAGGAGGGAGGGAGAGAAGGAGGGAGGGAGGCAGGGAGGCAGGGAGGGAAGACAAAATATTAAAATGTTCAGGTGAGAGTTAAGAACGTTGATATATGGTTTGCACAAGCAAATGAAATCCTGGAAAAACAACCATCCAGGTAAATACTAAACATCATCTCCCTTTACACATACAATTGATTCATTACGTGGTCTGGAACACACTGAGGTAAGCAGAATAGCAGGCAGCCAAGCGGCTGCTCATTTCCTAAACCCAGAGACTCTCGCCTGTATCGCCTTGAAGCGCAAAAGGGACTCTTCAGATGAGACTAATCAACTCAGAGGAGTCAGCAGGAGAGACAGGTGAGCTGGCTCAGAGGACAGTAGCCTGGACACAAGAAGAGGAATGCAGATCTGAACAGCAGACATCTTATCTACCTCTCTCTTTTCTTCCCCTTGCCTGTCCACATTTACTCCATTTTCTTCAACTAATATCATTTCAACTGACCTCCTAAAAAATTATCACCCCCATAGATCTGAGGGCTTTTAACCAAGGAGCCAGGCAAAATTGAACAGTGCCTTCCTGAGTCATGGGGAGCCACATAACTCATTCTGGCTCTAACACGTTACAAATCCATCTTCAAGGAGAGAAGAAAGAAGGCTGGAAAGGTATTGAGGCCAGGGACCATTTTAGGTGCCCTAGCTGGGCAGGGTGGGGGGGTGGTGACCCAGCTAATCCTGCCTGGGGTCAGAGTCTATGTGAGAAGCAGCCTGGAGGTGGGCCAATCCAGGGCCTGACCCTCCACGGATGCTGCTATCCTAGGCAGGCGAGGCGGGAATCCTGGGACCGACCACACATCTAAGGATGTTTTAATATGCATGGTTCAAAACAAGCCTCATGTGCAGATTAATGGTGGGTTTCCTTTTTCTTTACGTGAAGTGGAAATGTCTTTGACAATAAATTTAGAGTGTGAGCAGAAAGCTTGCTGTGCATAAAATTAAAACATGGCTTGCTTTGGCCATTTTCTAGACTCATTAATATTGTATGAGTGGATTAAAAATATCCAGTCCCCTTACCTATAAATCACAGGAAGAAAAGCAAAGTCATATCTGAAAAGCTGGCTGGGGTGCCAATCAGTCTTTCTAGATCCTTAGAAGTGAAATGTTCTTTAAATACTCAGATAACTGGCATATTGTAAATTCAACTTGTTTTGGTTCACTCTTGCAGTCCTAAAGCAACGAAAAATTTGATACAAATTTTTTGGCAACCTCTGGTTGGTCTGTGTGTCTGCATGTGTGTGTGTGTGTGCGTGTGTGTGTGTGTGTGTGTGTGTGTGTGTGTGTAATCGTTTGGGGAAATTTTATTTCTGTTTTTAGAAAGTCACCAGAATACTTTTGGTTGCATATTAAAACTAAAGTCTTACAAATAAAAATGTCCTTTGAGAACATAAAATTTGATGATATAACAGTGTGAAGACAGATTTGTTTCCCCAAATAATTTAATCTATGGAATTGAGATGTTAGCTTTTCCTAATTACTGACATGTCCTGATACTTTGTTGTAGAATCAGTAAGAGACTGAGCTCTGGGGGAAGAAACAAGATGCTCAAACACTGAAGTACGTAAGGGACCCACAGAAAGACAGGGCAGCGTTTCTTTTAGTGGCTACATGTTCTGCTTTCTGTCTCTCAGCAACGAAAGCAAGTGGTAATTGGATCCTGGTGATCAAATCAAGTTTCTCCTAACATGTCCTGTATACTACACTTTGTAAGCACTGGGCTTGTCAAAAACTTTTTCATCTACATATTCAAAGCTGACTTTTCAAATAATTACTGAACACCTAAGAAAAGACTCTTTTTTTTCCATTCCTGGGCTTGAGCACTATCCCTGGATTTTCTCAAGGCTAGAGCTCTACCACACAAGCCTCAGCACCACTTCTGGCTTTTTTTCTATGTATGTGGTACCGAGGAATTGAACCCGGGTCTTCGTGCATGCTAGGCAAGCACTCTACCACTAGGCCAAACTCCCGGCCCAGGAAAAGACTCTTGCTGCTATTCTTTTCATTTTTGATTCATTCTTACTGGAGATGAAAGGTGCAGATGCTTAGAATGACAGGACAGAGTGACATAATTCAGCCAGTTGACCACGGTCGTTCTTTTGTGATGACCTCAAAGGCTAGGCTGTTTCCATTACAACACTGATTTCAATCTGTGCACCCAAGAACCCATTTCTACCACAAGTGTGACTCTCTGTCTGAGAGATGGGTGTTGGTAATTTCCTGGCTGTTTGCTCATGGTGAAAGTCTAATACATAATCTGCTTTCCCTTTTGACAAGAAAATGTCTTCCATACCTGACGCTTAAGCTTTTGTCTTCTCTCTGTTTCATCACTTGAAACCTCTCACACGATACTAATCTAGTTTCCAGAGGCCTGTGACTTCAAAGGAAGCGCAAGTCAGACTTTGGGGCTTGGCTGGCCGAGTGGCACTGGCAGGGTAACCAGGTTTGGAGCTGGCCCCAATTTAGGAAGATAATCAGTGCCGGCCCTCTGGCCGAGCACTCCCGCAGACCTTAGTAATCTGAACCAAGTGCAATAAAATAAGGCCTTGAGGCCCATGTCATTCCCAACAGAGACATCCATATTTTGAAAGAAAGCTCTCTTTTTCCCTTCCGGGCCAAGCCATTCAAGTTCATCATATCAGAACTATCACCTTCCACCCGACAGACAAATCCTGCGACTTTCTCCAGCAATTAGCAGAGGAACAGGACACCATGCAGAAAACTCAGAGATTTTTTTTAGAAGAACTTCGGTGATTGTCATAAGAATGAGAAGCCCTAAGCCCATTTTGTTGCCACTTAGGGAAAATTCTAGTGCCCTAGTCTATTTGTGACTATTAAACCTACAGCTGATCTCAGCTGATCTGAGTGTGTACTCTAAATAAGTATGAGAGAGATAGAGGCAGAGATTTTAGTACACATCTGACAAAAAAAATGTCTGTCTCTGGGTTTTCAAAACACAGTTGTTAAACAACCTGTGTTCCCTTTCTTTGTCCACCTATTATCTCATCTTGTGTATTCTTCCATGGCCATGCATGGAAGTGTGTGTCCATATGTGTGGAAATATCTTTAGCTTCAGTACAGAAACTCTGGAGTCGATGTCAAAGGATCGTTGCTTCTATTGCTCTCTTCCGCAAACCGTTTAAACGAGGTGTGTGTAGCTCACACTGATCTGAGGCACAGCCCGTCTGCAGGTGACATTCCATGACGACTCCCTGTAGGCGGGCAGGGGACAAGCCTCCTTCTCTGAAGAGCTTGGGTCCTAGTGGTATAGAGTGTGGAAACCCGCAGCAGTGGAGCTCACCAGACGCTGACTCAAGCGAACCATACCATATGAAGGCAGATGGGAGGGAGAGACTGGGAGAGCGTGAGGGAGCAGAGGGCACTCCTCTCCATTTCCTGGAGAGCAGGCAAAGGGCGGCTGCTGGCCCATCTGCATCCTGAGGGGTGAAGAGACTCCCATGGAAGCAGGGGAGAGACACTCCACCACAGGACACACGGTGGAAAGAGCACGCAAACTAAGACACTCAAGAGTCCACTGGGCCGAATGGACTCTTTTCTACCAAATCCTTCGGTCACTGAGTTTTATCTTGTCTTGCTGTCCTCGAAACTGAGCTGGTAAGCGACAGTGTGCAAACTGCTCTGAAATGTGAGATCCAGAAAACAAATATTCACAAAACCAACTTGAACACTGAAAATGAATCAAAGACTTGCAAAACATATCAGAATTGCACAATTATGCAAACGAACACATCCTGATAGTGTGGCTACAGCTTATTTGCATGCTCATTTAGGTTTTTGGTCATGCAGTGTCAGAAGGAATGTGCCTATGGGTAACAGTGAGTCATCTTTAATGAATAAGGGTGTCATAAAAACCACAGATACTCCACAAGCACTGCTGTCAGGTTAAAAAGACAGGAAGGAAACTACTTATGTGGGGAACTTGGGGAAGCGATTTCAAAGCTCCACTCACTGCCTGCACAGAGGTGGACTTTCTCTATGTCATGGAGCATCGAATCATGATGATACATTATTAGAACAAAATTAAATAGCGAGTTTCATTTATCAAAAAATGAATTACACAAAACCATGTGGAGGACACTCCCGCCCTGAGAATTGTAGTCTCAGCCCAGTAAGTGAACCATGAGGCCCTTCAGAAGTAAAGCTACAGGAGCCCTCGGGAATTCCGCACTGGTGACGATTCCTCTGAGGCCCCAGCTGCCCGTCACTGGTCCCCTGCTCATGCTGAGGTGTGGTGGGAGAGTGGAGGACAGGCAATTCCCTCCCTCCTCCTGCCCAGCACAGACTCCCCGCGGAGTGAATGGCATTCTTCTTCCAGCTGTAAGAGGTCTTCACACTTGAAGAGCCCCTAATGTGGCAGCCACGAGTCCACGGCACAGGAGGGGGGGAGAGGTGCCTGCCAGCCCAACTGGAAAGTGACGAATCTGGACGTGGAAGCCACCTTCTCACATGCATGGAATTAAAACTGGACTTGGAGGATGCTCCTCACACCCGCCATCCACGCAGCAAGGTCTCCTTTAGACCCACGCGTGAATGTCCACCTGTATGAAGGCCCTGAAGCTGGGCTCCCTCCCGGGTTCCCACCCCAGCACAGCACGCCACTGGAAAGCTCAGGACCCAGAGCTAGAGTGAGAATCGCCGAGGTCATGTCATTATCCACTGCAGGGAGGGGCTGGCTTGCCTCTCTCTGTGACAACACCCCTAATCAAGGCAACTGCAGCACTGGGCCACTCCCCGGCTTCTTTAAAGGAAGAGTCCTCCGTCTTCCGGAAGCTCACCAGCTGTAAGACTCAGCACACGCAGTCTGCAGGGAGAGTGGCGCTCTGTCCACAGACATGTTCTCAGGGGAGAGCTTGGAAACTCTCCAACTAGCTGGTAGAAGCAGACACGCTAAAAATGAGATATAGTTAAGTACCAGGGAATGGGTCTCCTCCAGAAAATAAGCAAGAAATAATTCGTTAAAAATTGCCCCATTATCCGTAGCTTGCAGGGGAACCCACTGGTAGTCTTTCTCCATGTAATGGCTCACCTCTTGTCAGGCAGATAAACACGAGCCGTGAACGTGGCGTCTGCCATGACAAAGGCCTTGCTCTGCCGGGAACGAGCGGGAGAGGTCTCAGGGTGACCTGAGGCCAGCACGTGGCGTCAGAAGTGACGTGTGGGTGAGCTGGCCAAGGGAATTTGGGCCAACCAGCCAGGTTGGGGGAAAGACCCAAAAGAGCTCCATCTGTTTTCCAGGTCTAGGGGCCCAGACAGCTCTTCTCTTAAGGAAAAGCCATTTAACCATAGCTTTTGCAGTGTCTGATAAGTGAATCTTGGCTCAGGGTGGGGGGGGGTAAACTCAGGAGACGCTAGGTGTGGGGGGGTCCCTGTCACATGGGGACAGAGTGACGCGGATTCTGCTCCATGCTGGTCTCTGGGTCTGATATGTTGGAGGCAGTTGGGGAGGGCAACTCCCCAGGTGTGGGTAGATTCTTGTGTCACTCAGTTCAGAACAGAGGGGTCCCAGCTCCCCGCCTCTCCCTCACCCTGAATCACGAGGGTCCTCGTTCGACACACTCCCTGTGAACAGCATGCTGACTCCTCAGGCCCAAGAGCCAGGGAGACCAGGCCTGGCTGGAAACAGTTCTCTGAATCGCTGACTGGCTTGGGGGCCTGCTTTGAATTAGAATCCGGGGAGTTTCTGTTCCAGCCTCAATTCCAGATTTGGTGCGCATTCTCCAGTCTCTCAACAGCATGCAACAGAAGCCGGAAGGCCAGCAGAGCCTGAGAGCCAGAGGGTCTGGCTATGGCTGCCATTCCCTGTGGATGCCCACCAGTCACCATCTCCCAGGGGAACACCTGGGTGTGTGCAGACCTGGATATCAGACCACCAGGGGTGTGACTCACCAGGGCAGAGGAGGCACCAAGGCCAGCCTCTGAGAGGACGTGCTGGGGCGGAGGCAGTCAGGCTCGGGACCTCTCACCCCACAGCCGTGCGGGGCTCTGGGTCACTGCTGCCACACAGATCCTTCGTGATACCCAAAACAGAGTGGCAGGAAGCATGTCCTTTCTTCGGTGGCAGCAGAGCTCCTGCTCCTTATCCTCCCATAATATGAAGATGGGACTGAACCAAACCGATGGATTCAAATGAGTTGTTCCCGAGTTAACTCCTAAGATAATAAGTGAGTAAGAAAATAGAACAAAATGTACTGCTGTTAAACAAATCCTTCCAAATACCGTACTTGGAATGCAATGGTTTTTCTCAAATTTTGTGAGAATATCACCTACAAAAGCCACAGAGAGTATGCCAGGGGCAAACATGACTCCAGTCCTGTGTCTACCTGTACTATAAAAGTAGCAGCGACTGACATCTGAGGGCAAGGTGACACAAGTGAATGACAGACCTCCCCCTGTCCCTCTCCCCATTCCAGCCACCTCGGTCCCCTGGGGCCCCACACCTGTGACTGCATTGCTGCAGTTGTCTGTCTCTAAGCCACTGCTAGTCAGACATGACTGTCAAAGACTTTACTACTTCTTATTTCCCTTAGACAAAGCGCAAATTCTTCACCTGGTCTGTCAGGCCCTGCTCTCCAGCCTCCAGCCCCTCTTTGCCTTCTTGTAGACATTGCCTCCTGGCCTCAGCAGACTCCAGACGCCGGGCAGTCCCTGTCCTAGGACAAGCTCCTCCCTTGCTATCTTGTGGCCGTGTGCCACACTCACCATGCACACCACCACCTGCTCTCCTGCTTGGGCCTCCAGGAGACTGCGTGTGCCAAAATCGCCTCCCTCATCACGCAGTCAACAGAAAGTTTCTTTCTTTCCACACGCCCAATGTTTCCAAAATGTGGCCTGATTCCTGTGCTCATGCGTCTCGTGGTTGCCTGTCTTCTCTACAACAGGCCCTCTGGGGGACAAGGGCAGGGCCTCGGTTCTGTCTGGAAGTCTACCTGTGGCCGGCGAGCTCTGGAGATGGTGAAGGAGCCGTGGTGCAGCGGTTCCTTGAATGCGGCCAGCAGAGCCTTCCATGGGCTTCAAGGCCGACGACCCTGGCGGGACTCTTCTGAGGGGCACTCTAGCGTGTTTTCTTCCACACATGCTGAGCAGCTCGTCCGGGGTAGCCAAGCGAGTGACAAATCCACTTGCACCACAGCGTGACCCCGAGCAATCAATGTCTTCCCTTATGCTCCTGGTTAGACTGTAATCAGTGACACGCCATTGTTCAGAACAGCGCATGTACGGATGGGTGCATGATGCAGCATTACGCCGTCTACTAGAGTGCAGGCGTGTTATGTCTTCACCTGTGCCTGACCTACCCAGAGTGTAAAGGCCCTCGTGGGGTTGCTTTTCAATCTTTCCAAGCGCGTTCTTGTGCAGAGGGCCTCGAGGGCTGGTCTGCTGCAGGACACACCTCCGTCCACCTGGGCTTGATGCTGGCTCTTGCTTCCTCTCTCAGTTCCTCAGCCAGGGCACCTTCCTCTGATGGCCCGGCCGGCTCATGTACCTCCTCTGGAGGGTGGCTCCGCATCCACAAGCGTGCCCTCACCACTTGACGTGGCACAGCTCCCCGAGACGTGCCCAGGAGCCATACCGCCCTCAGAAAAGACAAACGAAAGTTCTGTTGCTTATGGCTGGCCCAGATGATTTTGCCATGAATCCTGGCCTAGGAGGAATCTGGCCTAGACCAAGCCCTGAGCGCTGGCGTCCCAGAGCCCTTCTCCCCCAGCCCAGCTCCCCGCACTGTCTCCACCCCAGTCTGCTCGGCAGCTCCCTGGAAGCCTCCTGCACTCACCAAGGCCCACTTCAAGTGGAAAGCCTGAACTTCGCCCTGAAGAGCTTTTGCTAGTTTGCATTATTGATTCAATACCAGCAGTCACAATTATACAGAGTCCCCAGAGGCGTAGGTGGTGTTCGGGATGTGGGGCCTAAAATAAAGGTCTGAGTCCGATCCTTCCATCTTCTCACAGGCTGAGAAGCCAGTCTCCTGGGCCTTCGAAGCACAAGGCCAGTTGCTCAGAGGCGTTTTGACAGACATGATGCTTCAGGAGGCTGAAGCCCGTTAATGAACCTGTGGGTCGCACAGGCCACAAAACCAACAAAAGCAGCTGAAGCTGGGGCCAGTTTCCCACCCCACGGACCTCAAGACCTGCACATCCATGTGGGAGGGCTGCAGAAGAAAGCTCAGTGAAGCGAGATCGAGGACCCATAAAACCTCACAGCTGACCCGCCACTGACACGGGGTTTGAGCCTTGTGGGCCACGGTGCGCTGTGAGTTTGCTGGAATCATTGATCTCTACACTCCTGGAGCTCAGCGCGCCCTCTGTGAGTGATTGCCACATGTAATGACAATGTCTGGATTCTTCCATTAAAACAAGAACAAGGCGGACACATGGCACGGGGCATCTCATCAGAATCAGAACCACACAGCCTGTCCAGTAGCAAGTAAGTGGGCCATGCTCAGCAAGAGGCAAGGGAGATTCCACCTGAAACCTGATCCGGGATGATATTTAAGGAAATGGCTGCTTCCCCATCAGTACCACTCTAACTGCGTGCAGTTTGCTGGAAACAGGCAATACACACATCTCCTGGGTCCCTTACTTTTGTGAACTTAAAAATCAAAACCAACAACAACCAAAAAAACCACCAACCAACAAAAACTACTCCAGTGAGCCAGTGGAAAGGTGACACATGGAGATGGTAGGTTGAGGGTGGGTGCATGGCATACATATATACGCACATACATGCAGCTTGGGGTGCTCTTTTCACACAGAGTCTGGAAACTCACATCTTTACCTCAACAGTTCATAAACGTTGCCATGTGTCTCTGTGTCGGGCAGTCCAGGGGTACGCCAGAGACCGAGGCCAGGGCTGGCCTGGCGGCTCATGTCTGTCACCCCAGCTATGTGGAGACAGAGCATGAGAGGATCGTAGTTCCAAGCCAAAACTAAAAGCTTGCAAGGCTCATCTTAACCTGAAAAATCTTGGCATGGTGGCTGGCACGTGCCTGTCATCCAGTGACAGCAGGAACATCAAGATGAAGAGCCAACATGTCAGGGCACAATGCAGAATACAATCTCAGACATAACCCGACTAACAAAACACAGGAGATGGGGTGGGGATTGGAAATGGGGCTTAGACAGTAGGGTGCCTGTCCAGCAAGTGAGAAGCACTAGATTCAAGCGACAGTGACAAATCAAAAGAAGGAGAGAGTGAGGAGGAGGTAAGAAGGAGGGAGGGAGGGAGGGAAGAAAGGAGGGAGGGAGGAGTCAGTGGGCCTGCTGTTGGTTCCCGTCCAGTTCTAACTCTGGTCCTCTCCTTTGGATCTGAAAGAAGCTTCATGCTCTCCCTAGGAGCCAAAGACGGGGACTGTCACTTGCTAAGTGCACTATAATCAGAGAGCATGGACAAGTTCCAGTGATGGAGAAAGCAAGTGGCGATTCCCTTCAGGAGAGAGAGAACGGGCTCTCCAGTCGTCTGGGAGACCTCTGCTCAGAGGGACTTCTCTTCCTTAATTTGTATAAACTTCGTTGTGTTCATTCTTTTGTCAATTGCCATTTTTGTAAATTTATCTGATCAATTCCTTCTCTCTTCGAAGCATTTGGCTGTGTTCCTTGGGGGAGAGGAATCATGTATTATACTCACCGCCTAACATGACAAACTGCATGCAAAGGTTGACCAGTACTCACTTGTTTAGTTGTAAGTGTCATTTTTCAGAGCTAGTTCTGAACTTAGGGCCTCACATGTGCTAGGCAGTGCGCCCTGACACTGGAATTTACCGCAGCCCTATACTGCTTATTTTTCAGGGAGGGACCTTTCTGTTATCTTGCACAGGACCAGCCCCAGGCTATGGTTTCCAGCAGAGCTGGGACGGTAAGAATGCACCACCACACCCAGCTTGCTGACTGTTTGTCTCCATAGACTGCTGACGGTTTGGCTCATAAATGGATGCTGTGTTTTGGGCCAATGATTCTTCTGTGTGAATCAGCCAATTTCACTAATTGACATTTGATTGTTATTAAGTTCCTATACTTAGGAAAAAGCCTTACAAAATGATTCACTTTCAATCCATCCCACCCCCCTCTCCCGCCAGAAAGTTCACTCTTGAACCAGAAGGCTTTTCCAAATACATTTTATTTTCAATGGAAGAAAAATAAATTCAAATTACACAATCAAATCCGATTCCATGCAGAACACAGAGGTAGGGTGATTTCAGAATGACTCTACGTTGGGTGTTTCATAAATTAATATGCACTCTTAGTTTCTGGTTTTCTAAGCATACTTATCTTTATGCGGGCTATGCTTATGGGCATACACATCACAGCCAGCTCTTTAGCATGTAATTTTGACAGTGTCCAGGTCAGGAGACCCGGGACTGCTTCATATATATAGCAGCATTTAAGCAAGCACAGAGTAGAATCAAAACAGAACATGGGTAGATTTTTCCCCTAATTTGTACTGCTCACATTATCAGAAAATACTTAGTGAAAGCTCTAACTGCAGAAAACATTACATTTATCTCTTGGAGATAATAATGCAGGAAAAGTTAGAAGCCACTTACAAAGGCATGTACATACTGTTTTAACATTGAGTTCAAACATACATTGCAATTTTGAATGACATGTGAACCTGTATCTGGGGGAAAACAATGTAGATATAGGGATACAACCTTTTTCTTATTGCATGACTTTGTTCTTCTGAGGAAAACCGGTAAATTGTCAGGCTCCTTCGTGGTCCTAAAGAGACACTCCTCAGAAGAAGCAGCAAAAATGGCCAATAGACACATGAAGAAATGCCCAACATCTCTGCGCATAGAGGAAATGCAAATCAAAACAACACTAAAATTCCAACTCACCCCATTTTGAATGGCTGTGATCAAGAAGATGAACGATAACAGATGCCGGCAAAGGACATCGCTAAAAGCAAATGCCACTACGCGGTTGGTGGAACATAAGCTTATTTAACTGCTCCAGAGGTTCCTCAAAGAACTAAACATAGAGTTCCCCTATAACCTAGCGATTCTCCTCCAGGATACAGTAAAGGCTCCACAACCAGGCCCACTGCAGCACTCTTCACCACAACCAAGGTCTGGAGTTAGCCCCGATGCCTCTCAAAGGACAAACGGGTCAAGAAAAGGTGGTATACCTACCCAAAGGAATTTTACTCGCCCATTAGAAAGAATGATATTGTACCATTTGTAAAGAAAGAGAAAGACCTATAAAACATTAAGTGACATGAGGCCCAGAGATGAAGGACCGTGTCTTCTCTTACACGTGGGGCTGGATTCAGCCAACAGACTCATAACTGATCTGTTGGGTGGTAGGCAAGTGCACACAAATGTATCAGCTGAAATAGGATTGGTTCAAGGAAGATCTCACACAGCGGAACTCCTTAGAATGGCAAAAATCATGGTGCAGCAAAATAAACACCAGAAAACTGGTCCTCAGAGGAGAAAGAGGAGAAGAGGTGGAAAGGCAGTCCAAAATGGAAGGTATATCCTACAAAATTCAAAAGCATAAGGGCAGGCGGGGGAGGTGACGGGGTGCATTGACCAAGATGCACTGCACTGGCAAACCACTTTGATGAATGGCGGCTCCTGAAATGCACAAGCTTCCCGCGCCCCTGAGGCCATTCCACACCGGTGCCTGGGTGAATGTGGGGCTTTCACCAGGCTGGACAGTCACGGGGCTCCCTGCACACGGTATACACGGGGTGCAGGCCCTGTGGGGCAGGGGCGGCTGTGGACAGCCACTTCTACCCAGCTAGATGCCCTCTAGAAATGGCCAGTATATTCATTATTATATTTTCAAACACAAAGCTTTTGCTTGGTGCCCGTGGCTCACACCTGTAACCCTAGCTACGCAGGAGGCTGAGGTCTAAGGACCACAGTCCACCTGGCAAGAGAGTCCAAGAGATTCTTAAATCTAATCAATTACCAAAAAGCTAGAAGAGGAACTGTGGTTCAAGTGATAAAGCCTTAGCCTTGAGTCAAAGAAGCTCAGGGACAATGGCCAGGCCCGGAGCTTGGGGCCCAGGACCAGAAGAAAAAAAATTAAACATATAACTTTTAATGCTGTCTCTTCTTTAAAATTCAAGAACTAAAGTACTATTGTTTTCAAAATAAATGTGATTTAAAATAAAGATGGCGGGTTTTCCTTTCCTCTTCATTCTATAAAGAAGTGAGCCTGTCTGCAGGATTGCAGGAAAGCTTCTGCTCCTCCAGCGGCGGAAAACTATACCGCCTTTTCCTTTGCCTCAGAAACGCAGTGCAGAAATCAAACGGAAACATAATCTTCCGTGGACGGAAGTCGACCCACACTGGTGGACCAGCCGCTTACCAGCGTGTGAGCGCCGTGGGCCACGCTGGCTGCGGCTCCCCGGGGCCTGGCCCACTCTACCCGTGGCACGGGTCACATGTGGCACGGGTCACACTCGGCAGCGGTCACACGTGGGTGCAGTTGGTGGAGGGCGGGGTGTCCAGCCGGCTTCTGTGGTCTCTGTTCTCGTGGGCGGGTGATCTCCTGCTGGCGTGGCACTTGAACACCTGCCTGTAGGCTTTCCGGAAGTTCTCGGAGAGGAAGGCGTAGATGATGGGGTTCACGGAGGAGTTGCTGTAGGCCAGGCAGTGCGCCGCGATCCGGAAGAAGAAGGAAGCGGGGGTCAGCGGGAAGGTTCCGAACTCCACCCACAGGTGGATGATGTGGTGGGGCAGCCAGGAGATGCCGAACACCACCACCACCACCAGGACCGTCTGCATGGTCTGGAGAAGGGGAGGAGGACGGGAGGGAAGAGGGGGGGAGGGGGGGGAAGGCAGCCAAGAGGAAAGGCACCCGTCACAACCAGAGAGCACAGAGCACCCTACCACACACGCTGAGAGCATTCCGTGACGAGATGCCGAGTCTGCTCCCGCGTGGGGCCTCACTTCCTCCGCACCTGTTGCCATCTACCCTCCACGGCAGTCATTTGATGTGTGTGAAATCCCTGTGAACCCAGTGTGCTGTGGATCATGGGAACCAAACTACATAAAGACTCAAGACTGTCATTTAAACTAGAAAAAAAATCATCCACCAAACAAGCTGTAGCCCAGGCTCGCAATCCCAGCACCGGGGAGTTGACGGAGGACTGAGATGGCAGGCTAGCTTGGGCAACGTAGGAAAACAAGACCCTGCCTCACAGAAACAGGGAAAGCCTTTCCAGGGCACACGGGGCGCGCTGCGTCTCCTACAGCGCACAGGCAGGCAGGGAACTTTCCTCTGCACTGGGAATGGGAGAATGGAAGACCATGGGCGGGGCACTCCCCTCTCTGGACTCCGCCTCCTCTGCTGGCGTGGCTCATCTTTTCCTTGTGGCTCCTCTATGGGAAAGACTCAGAACCCTGTGCAGGTGCGCGTGTGCTGTGGCCTGTGAGCGGGTGGTGGAGTGTGGCTCCGTGCTGGCTGTCTCCCAGGCCGCACGCTGGCGCTGTGCACCTGCCTCGAATCCCAGGACACCCAGCCGGAGGCTGAGCTGGCCCCGGACTCCACTCAGAACCCTCTGAAGGCCGAAGATGCAGAGCTACCTTGGTGAGTCACTGGGGAGCCTCCAGATGAAGGCCGAGGGAAGATGGTGTTCAAGTTCACGCAAACGCCTTCCTGAGGACAGACTAAAGATCTTTAGCTAGAAAAGAAAAAGCAATCCTTGCTTTTGCCCAGCAGGCACAGCTGCAGAGCCCAGTGGGCCCTCGGTGGTCCAGGCAGGAAGGACCAATGTGGCAGAGGGTGAAGGTGAGGGTGAAGGCTCCCACTCACCCAGCCTCCTTCGAAGGCAGAAAGCAAGAGGCTGTGTGACCCAGAGACCCCCTGCGCTGCCCTGCTCACAGAGAGACCCCCTGCGCTGCCCTGCTCACAGGGAGACCCCTGCGCTGCCCTGCTCACAGGGAGACCCCTGCGCTGCCCCTGCTCACAGGGAGACCCCTGCGCTGCCCCTGCTCACAGGGAGACCCCTGCGCTGCCCCTGCTCACAGGGAGACCCCTGCGCTGCCCCTGCTCACAGGGAGACCCCTGCGCCGCCCTGCTCACAGGGAGACCCCTGCGCCGCCCTGCTCACAGGGAGACCCCTGCGCCGCCCTGCTCACAGGGAGACCCCTGTGCTGCCCCTGCCCACAGGGAGACCCCTGCGCCGCCCTGCTCACAGGGAGACCCCTGCTCCGCCCTGCTCACAGGGAGACCCCTGTGCTGCCGCTGCCCACAGGGAGACCCCTGCGCCGCCCTGCTCACAGGGAGACCCCTGCGCTGCCCTGCTCACAGGGAGACCCCTGCGCTGCCCCTGCTCACAGGGAGACCCCTGCGCCGCCCTGCTCACAGGGAGACCCCTGCGCCGCCCTGCTCACAGGGAGACCCCTGTGCTGCCCCTGCCCACAGGGAGACCCCTGCGCCGCCCTGCTCACAGGGAGACCCCTGCTCCGCCCTGCTCACAGGGAGACCCCTGTGCTGCCCCTGCCCACAGGGAGACCCCTGCGCCGCCCTGCTCACAGGGAGACCCCTGCTCCGCCCTGCTCACAGGGAGACCCCTGTGCTGCCCCTGCCCACAGGGAGACCTCTGCGCTGCCCCTGCCCACAGGGAGACCCCTGCTCCGCCCTGCTCACAGGGAGACCCCTGCGCCGCCCCTGCTCACAGGGAGACCCCTGCGCCGCCCCTGCTCACAGGGAGACCCCTGCGCCGGCCCTGCCCACAGGGAGACCCCTGCGCCGGCCCTGCCCACAGGGAGACCCCTGCGCCGGCCCTGCTCACAGGGAGACCCCTGCGCTGCCCTGCCCACAGGGAGACCCCTGCGCTGCCCCTGCTCACAGGGAGACCCCTGCGCTGCCCTGCTCACAGGGAGACCACTGCGCTGCCCTGCTCACAGGGAGACCCCTGCGCCGCCCTGCTCACAGGAGACCCCTGCGCCGCCCTGCTCACAGGGAGACCCCTGTGCTGCCCTGCTCACAGGGAGACCTCTGTGCTGCCCCTGCTCACAGGGAGACCCCTGCGCTGCCATCCACACCTCCCCCTGCTGCCTCCAGGGTTGATTGCACGCACAGCACAGGAGAGGCCCCAGAAGACAACACGTGTGCATTTGTGCTGGCTCTCTCATCAGCTGTCCTAGTCCCGCTGGCCTCGTGGAGACCTTGCCCTGTCCAGGGCTCGTCCCTCATAGGAACCGAGTGACACAGCTCATGTAGGGAGCTGTTCTAGGTTGAACTTGACCTCAGGGAGTGGAAGCTGTCTGGTGTGGGACTCCAGGCCTGACCAGGGACTGCATGGGACTTCAGGCCTGACCGTGGACTGCACGGGACTCCAGCCTGACCGTGGACGGCATGGGACTCCAGGCCTGATGTGGACTGCACAGGACTCCAGGCCTGACCAGGGACTGCACTGGACTTCAGGCCTGACCGTGGACTGCACAGGACTCCAGGCCTGACCGTGGACTGCACGGGACTCCAGCCTGACCGTGGACGGCATGGGACTCCAGCCTGACCGTGGACTGCACGGGACTCCAGGCCTGACCGTGGACTGCACGGGACTCCAGCCTGACAACAGGCCTGGGCTGACAGCTGGACCGCATGACCTTTGAAACACCGCCTGACCTCACTGAGGTTGTTCGTCAGCTTCCTGGCTCATGAAGAGGACGAAGGGTGAAACGGTGGCCAGATTGTGCACTAAGCACAATGGCCATTAAGCACTAAAACAACTCAGGGATAAAATCCTGCAGACAGATGTTGGAGGGTTAGCGCGTACACACTAAGTCCACTTACTGCCTGCTGCATACAGCAAGCAGGGGAGCAGGGGAGCTACTCAAGTGTGTTAAGGCAGTGTTTGCTACCAATCCATTTATCCATTCGTGTATAAGAAATGCCATTCTCTGGTGATTCAATCCAACAAGCTAGAAATATTATACCGACGAATAGAACAGAAAATCCTTCCCTTTCTAAGACCACCAGACCATCTCTCCCCTTCCCATGTCACTGTCTCTTTTAGGAAATGTCTGCTAAGTGCAGAGCAGAATGACCTCCTCCCCCTCCCCGCAGCTTAGTAATAAGACCGAGATCTCAACACAAGGCCAAGGCAGGGCGCCCACTCTGTTATGCTTCCTACGACATGGGTGACTTCAGTGGGGTTTTCCTGCACATCTTAAAAATGCAATCCCATCAGTCTCAGAAACATAGACAACAGCTGGAATTTTTTAAAAAATTCTCCTACCTTTGAGATGTGACTGGGTGGCAATTGACAACATAAATACTGAGAAGAACGCTGATGGGAATGTGCATAAACTTTCACAAGATTGCTCCTGAGACTTGGTAAATCCACGTGCTCATTCCCAGCTGGGGTCCGCTCCCACAGATCCGCCTTCACCCACCCACACCTGTCCACACCTCCCAGGGCTCTGTTCTGCTTTCTGGACTGACTCCACCTCAGCCACAGAAACCCCCGGGACCAAGTGTGTCTGGACACTGAATGCATCGCTTTTCTTTCTTGTTATCGATACCACTGCAAAGAAGAGCAAAGCCACAGGAAGAAGTTCTGTGCGGGTAGAAACCTACCCATCTCGATTCACCAGTGGCCTCAGAAGTGCTAAACTCAGACGGCAGTTTGTCTAGAAGGCACATCCGTCTCTTCCGCTAAGGTGCTGCTAAAATGCTGGCTTATACGCACAACCAGCACCTCGTAGAATCCTGTGGGCTGGCTGGGTCCTGCACAGGGGAACTGCTCTATAAACAACCATCCGAGGAGAAATTACAAATAATTTTTAATTGTTTGCAATGAATCAGTTTCTTGAGTATGAGATATGTGACTCAAGGGGAAAACGAAGAGGCTGGTAAAACTGTAAAGTCTCCAGCAGAAATGTACATTAGTGCAGCGCAGGAGGAAATGGTTTTGATAGTTTATTCCATGTGTATAATTTGACACTTCCTCTGCAGTTATAAAGAAGAGCCAGAAGTTTAAAATTAAGCCCACATAATCTCCATGCTGGTGGAAGGAGGGGAGGATAGAGGAAGCAACGGGAGTGGCTTATTACTTATGGTGCTTTGGGCGAAGGTGGGCTGAGGACGAAGGCCTCAAGGCTGCATTCTCAGCCAGTGTTCTTCCATTGGTTATCAATGCTAGCCATGCCATTGCTTCTAAACAGAAAAGTCAGGCAGCGCTGCCCCTAGTGAGTGTGTAGAGTAAATATCATTGTCTAACTGGGCACTTTTGAGAATCATTTATGTCACTGCTTGTAATGAATATTTAAAAAGGAAAACCAAGTAACTTAAGATACTGTCCCTAATGTTTATGGGTTTAAAATGCCTTGTTTTAATCTTTTCCTCCCTAGTCAGATTGTCTACAAATTTCCTCCCACTGGCTAAAATCAGAAATTATATAGATTTTTATCCGTGTCAGCGCTAAATGAGGCCCGAAGGGTGCAGCCGCCGTGTCCAGCGTGTTGAACAGAAGACGGGCAAAGGCTTTGCTCTCGCTAGGGGAGAGCTCTCTTAACTAGAGAGCCTCTGAAGGAGAAAGACCACCCTCCGCTCTGCGCCCGAAGCCAAGGGCTCCACCCGTCTTGGGAGAGCCACTGAAGTTCCCTGGCCACACTTTTTACAGATGGTCTCTGAAAAGAAAGCCGCGCCAGGTCTTTGGAATTGCACCAGAGACGGCGAATCCAAACACTGTGCTAGTCACAGCATTCTCCTCTTGTGCCTATCCTCTCCCCGCCCCAAATCTGTCTTTCCTTGCCTCTCCACTCTCCTCCCAAGCGTGAACAAGCACACACCCAGCTGGCATGCCCTCACCAAACCTGGCCTCCAGTGCCCCATGTCTTTGTGGAAATTTCTACCTCAAAGAGTTGATTTTACATGCTCGGGGTGGGTATGAGGACGATTAAAACCAGAAATAAACAAAGTTCCCAAAAGTGGCAGGACGTGCTGTTGGGAGAAGGTTACCTTTTTCTTGGATGCTTCAGACTTCTTTGACATATTCTTCAACTTTTTGTGCAAATGATTCAGGACCTGCAAGACATAGTCCAGTGAATCTGCTTTGCTCATCAGTGACTGGCGTTCTGAACTGTCATGAGCATAGAAACCGGAGTCCTGGCACAAGGAGCAGTGGGTCTGGGTCACCAGGTGCATTTAGGGTGTCCCAGAAACCTGGTCACATCCCAAGCTAGTGTGTGGCATGGAGAGTCCTGGAAGGCTGAGAACTGGGATTTCCTTCCATAAGACTCGGTCAGATCTTGGCTACAGACAGAACACAGCACTACCTCGGAGCTGACGAAACTGAGCTTTGCACTCTGGGAGTTCATCTTCCAACATGAGAGCCCAAGGAACAAGCAGAACATGTTGTCAGCCACCTTTCTTCAGTGGGTGAATTCAGCCGAGGTGACTCTTAGAGCCCCCAACCCCAGTGTGTGTCCATGAGCCCTCTCCCCCATGAGCCCTCCCTTCCGTGAGCCCTCTCCCCTGTGAGCCCTCTCCCCCATGAGCACTCTCCTCCGTCTTCCCTCTCCTCCATGAGCCCCCCTTTTCTGAGTGGGGAACACACCCGTCCACCCTCTGGGCCTCCTGCCTCTGTGCTCAGATTCCACCTGATATGCCTTTCGACAGCGTTGGTTGGGGACACAGTGTCAGAGATGGTTTATAAGCCATTCTGCTGTCTTAGGATTAATATCTCTCTCAGAGACATGATGGCTTTTTTAGATGAAGAAGGCAGTTCTGTCTCCTCTCGCCAGGGTACTCCTCAACAGAAATGATGAGAAACCTCTTGGTTGCACACAGGAATCCCCAACCTGTGCTTGATCCACAGTGCCGGCCCTGCAGGACTCACCCTGGGGCTCCTGACTCGATGCCCCAAGGAAGATCTGGAGCAAATTCTGGAGGAGTAAGGGCTTCAGACTGCCCGTGGCAGAAGCAGAGGCGTGCTCCAGCCACTAGCACTGCAGCATGGAAATAATGTCACTCAGCTGGCCTTCTTGCAGAAGCCTGTTCCATCGCTGGCTGCAGCCATTCAGGGCCATCAGTCCTGTCCTGATTGAGAAACTACAAATATTCTTTGCCACCTCTACCTCGTAGCAGCTAAAGCAGCCATCTGGGCACCTCTGCTGCTTTCTGCAGTGCTCCACCTTGCGCACAGCCAGGCAGCTCACACTAGATGTGGGACGCCACAGGTGGTCCTTCTACAAAGACAATGGGCTGCTTTCTGCCCACAGAAACTGAGGCATAAAGGACTGAGATTGGATCAGAAGTGAGACTATTTTATAGGATGAAGAAGGGGCAGGGGGGAGAGGGAGAGAGGGAGAGAGGGAGCTCACTCAGAGGCAGGACATTATTCAAGGATCAAGACTGACAAGCTGGCCAGTGGCTCCCTTCTCTAAAGACAAGATGACTGGCTGTTAAGGCCAAGGGACACAGATGGGGCCACAGGAAAGGCCATGATAAGAAGCCACAGAGGGAGTCCAGTGCAGGTGCCAGCTTCACCACACTGCTTAAGGTGTGTGCACCTTTTACACAAAGTAAGCTGGAACACAGTCAAACAAACAGAGTGCTGCCCGATGCTCCACAGAGAAAAATCTCCCTTGCTCCATATCTCTTCCATCGCTCAGGCTCTAAGCATGCAGTGACATCTTGGGATGAGTCTTAAGCAAAGTCGTGCCGTGCAAGAAGAGTGTGCAGGCAGCACAATTCTTCAGAAGATGGTGATGGCATTTCTTGGCCATTCTGTACACTCCACAGCGTGTGAAAGGCGGTAGGGTCTCAAATCCAAGCCAGGCTCACACAGGGCACATGCTGGCATGCGGAGGTGTGTGTGGTTGGCCCCAAGGGAGTGACCCAAGTCACAGTAAGAGAAGCAAGGGAGGGATGCTGCCCCACAGAGCTGGGGGCCAGCCTCCGAGATGCCTCCTCTAGCCTGTAATGGTTCCAGGGACTGCCAGTGCCAGAGCAGACCACACACCACACTGCTTCATTGGCACTCCGGAAAGCAACTCTCCCAAGAAGTTTACAATGAAACACATTCAAATATTTGCCACTTTGGGGAGGGTGCCTTTACCACCATTCATTTGGCATCAGCCAGCTAACCAGCATGGAATTGAACACCCAAGTACCAAAGCCTGTCACTGAGTAGCACACACTAATGTCTGCGCCAGAGAATGCCATGTGAAATAACTCATCTCCAGCTGTTCATGCACATGGACAAATATGCAACTATTAACTGGACCACAAAGGATTACCAGTTGTGCTTAGAAACAATCCCTTTCCGTATGAAAAATACTTAAGTGATCGTGTTTATCCAGTTTTTTAAGTTATTTTTGAAACTTTCCTCTGGTGGAATTCTATAAAACTCTTCAGTGGCCACCTATGTAGTTCTGACAGTTTCTTGCTTCCATAGATTTCCAGGTGGTTTTTCTGAAGACTTCGGGGGAAATGAAGAAAACATTCTCAAGCAGAAATTAACAATTTAATAGCCACGTGCTTCAAGAAGAATCTCTTTAGTGCCAAGCCCCCCACCCTTCAGACCCCATCCACTGCCCTTTCCTGAGAGCTGTTCCTGAATCAGCTGCCCCATAAGGCCTTAGCCTGATTCATAAAATAGGGGCCCCATCTCCCACCCCAGGGGGTGCAAACAGAAGGGTGTACGTGCCACAGAACTGCTGAGTGACACAACCTTTGCTTTGCAGTGCAGAAGACTAGGTCACTCCTAATAGCTAAGTTCCGGCTCCTTCCCAAATCCCTCCTGTCACCTGTGCCTCACAGTCGCCTTGCCGTGCCATCCATTCCTCCAGGTACTACCTAAAATGCCGCCATCCAAAGTAGAGGCATCTGTGGAGGGGCTACGGGTGAGGCAGCAACAGCTCACTTGATCTCCAGTGCAGACTCTACTTGTTGTGGTCTCACTTCAGCAGAAGTAAAATGAGAGACTGGAGGGATGATGGAAACTTCAGAAATGGATTTCCAGGATGTGTGTGTGTGTGTGTGTGTGTGTGCACAAGTGGGCGTGTGGATGTACGTAACTGTGCATGTGTGAGTGTAGGGGGTCTATGTGCATGTGAGAGTGGGCTTGTGTGTGCATACGAATGGGTGTGAACACGTGGGGGTCCAGTGTGTTCAAATGTGTGCCTGTGTGTGCTTCCTTGAGCATTGCAGCTTGGGGTGGGGGGAGGAAGCTGGGCCCTGGATTTCGCTATGAGAACTGACCCGACAGAACCTCAGAACGTTCACCCAGACAAAGACTTTTTAATGAGCATGAACTTCAAAGCCGTGTGATTCATGGCGCCCTTTGTGAGCCAGTCTCAGGGTTGTCAGGCTCCCGGAAGGGAGGTAAGAGGGGGCTCTGTGGCAAGGCCAGGCGAGCCTGAGGCTGGTCCTCCACGGCCCGCTCCAGGGCGAGGATTCCGCCCCTCACCCCTTCACCCAGGGGGACACTTTCCTAAGGCACCCACTGACCCGCCGGGCTCTCTGGAACCCCACTCAGGCCTCCTCCCTTCAGAGGGCGAAACTGCGCAAAAGTAAACCCAGACATCCCGGAGGAGCAGATTACTACCCTCCTCATTCCAAAGCTTCTGCGGGCTGGGGCCAATGGAGGCCAGGGGACGGCGCTGGGGGGGGGGGCAGCGCTGGGGGTAGGGGACGGCGCTGGGGACCGAGGGGGAGTGCAGTGCTGGGAGCCCCTGGCCGGCGCTGCAGCTGGGACTGTGAGGAGGGGAGCCTGGCTCGGGCAGCTCTCTGGGACTGCATGGACTCCCTGGGCTGGAGGATTCCTGGTAAGAGCTGCTTGGCTGGAGCAGGCCCGCGAGGGCACAGGGAAGTGCCTTTCACCTGGACGTCTAGAAGTGGGCCACGACCTGGCCCCGTCGGAGTCAAACTCCACCCAACTGTACAGCCAGCGCTGCTCAGGGCGCAGGGTGCAGGGCGCAGGGCGCAGGGCGCCCGGCTTGGCCGGGGTGAGGGCGGGCGGGATGCCGGGCCGGCTCCCCTCCCCTGCTCCCCCCCTGCTCCCCCCCTGCTCCCCCCCGCCCCAGCCCGGCGCCCACCTTGGCGTAGCAGAAGCAGATGAGCAGCAGCGGCAGCAGGTACCCGAAGACGAAGGTGCACAGCACGTAGGCCCTCTTGTGGAGCTTGTTGGGCCACTGGTCCCAGCAGAAGGTCTGGTTGCCGGGCTCGTGGTGGACCAGGCGCTGGTGGTAGGCCACGGGCGAGGCCATGGCGAGCGACAGCGCCCAGATGAAGCCCACGCCCAGCAGGGCGCGGCGGGGCGCGCGGAGGGCGGCGGAGCGGCGCGCGTGCACCACGGCCAGGTAGCGGTCCACGGCCGTGGCGGCCAGCGTGAAGACGCTGACGAGCATGGACACGGTGAAGAAGAAGTGGGTGAAGCTGCAGACGAAGGCGCCCAGCACCCAGGTGGGCAGCGCGTACACGGCGGCCTGGAAGGGGATGCAGAAGAGCAGGTAGGCCAGGTCGGCCACGCTCAGGTTGAGGATGAACAGGCCGGTGGCGCTGCGCGCGCGGCCGGGCGGCCTGCGCGCCAGCACGGCGATCACCAGGATGTTGCCCAGCACGCCCAGGGCGAAGATGAGCCCGAAGGCCACCAGCGTGGCCAGCGTGTCCGCGCCCACGCCCGCCGCCGGCGCCCCGGGCTCCCCGCCGCCCGCGCTCAGGTTCACCGCCTCCATGGCGGGGCGGCCGGGGCGCGCGGCCGGGCGAAGACGGACGGCGAGGACGAGGAGGACGGCGAGGACGGCGAGGACTGCGAGGACGGCGGGGACGGCGGGAACGGAGGACGGAAGACGAGGACGGAGGACGGAGGACGAGGACGGAGGACGGCGGGGCGGCCCGAGCCCGGGCCGAGGGGGACGGGGCGGGGCTGCGCGTCGCTGTCCGCCGGCCGGAGCGGGACCCGCGGCTCGGGCACCTGTTGCGGAGCCTCCGCGGGTCTCCCCGGCCGCCCGCGCCCGCCGCCGTCCCGATCCCGCCGACCGCGTCCCCGGAATCCACGCGCGCCGGCTGGGGCTGCGCGGGCGCTGCCGCCTCCGGACACCCGGCGCCCGGTCCCGCCGCGGGGAGCTGCGCTCGGAGACGGCACTGACCGCCTCGCTGCCGGCCGAGGGCGGCCGATGTGCCCGCCCTCCCCGCGCCCGCCCTCCCCACGTGTCCCCCGCCTTCCCCGCGCGTCCCCCGCCCTCCCCGCGCCCGCCTGCTTTCCCCGCGCCCGCCCTCCCCGCGTCCGCCCGCCCTCCCCGCATGTCCACCGCGAGCCTGCCCACCCCGTGTCCTGGGGGCTGTCTGCAGGAGAGCTTCCTGCCTGGACTCTGGACTGCCCCCTCCACCCCTCCACCCCTCCACCTCTCGGGCCCCCTACCCCAGGCAGCCCCTTGTCCAGGCTGGGAGATGAGACACTAGCAGATGGCTAGTGAGGTTTCCTTAGAGGGAGGGGTCACGACAGGAGGGAGGGAGGGAGAGCTGTCTCCGAGTCACCCTGACCTTACCTGGGGCAGGTAAGTGGTATGGGCAGCTCAGCTGTGAGACAGGGGACGTGTGGTCGCCCCGCCTATACCAGGATCATGAGCAAAGCTGCAAGACACATGGGACAGGGGCCTCCGGTCCTCTCATCATCTGGAGGACAGGGGCCTCAGGTCATCTCACCCAGAGGACAGGGGCCTGGGGTCCTCTCATCATCTGAAGGACAGGGGCCTCAGGTCATCTCACCCAGAGGACAGGGGCCTGGGGTCACCTCACCCCCAGAGGACAGGGGCCTGGGGTCCTCTCATCATCTGGAGGACAGGGGCCTGGGGTACTCTCATCATCTGGAGGACAGGGGCCTGGGGTCATCTCACCCAGAGGACAGGGGCCTGGGGTCATCTCACCCCCAGGTGACAGGGGCCTGGGGTCATCTCATCATCTGGAGGACAGGGGCCTGGGGTCCTCTCATCATCTGGAGGACAGGGGCCTGGTGGCCATGTCACCTCGCCTCCCTCCAGCCTGATTTTGAGGCGCTTCACTGGAAGCCCACGGCCCACTTTGCCTGTCTTCCATCCTCGCTGCTCCAGTACAGGGAAGGCCCCGCAAGGGGGTGGTGACATGGAGGGGATGCTGTGACGGTGCTCTCTGAGCCTCCTGCAGCCCCTCCTGCTCCGTCCTCCCAGAGAGGAGGTCCTGCCCACCTGCTGGACCTCGACCGAGGACGGCTGGGTGGCACTCAAACCTGAGTGGAATATTGCTTAATATAATGGGAGGAAGGTTTGTTTTTATTGACTAATTTTTCACATTGAAGACATACACTATATCAAGTAGTTCTAAACTCACTACCACACTTAAAATACTTTTTTTAAAAGCAAACTTAAACTTTTTATATACTTCCGGAACCCCCTCTCCTAGACACTATCTGTAGGTATCCAGTTGTTCATTTCCTTGTGCTCTAATGGTGAATGATGCCATTATTCTTTTAAAAGTACTGGGGTGGACTTGAAGGGTTTTCATTTTTATTGCTACTTACTTTAAATGTTATGCAGTTAACAGTAGGTCACCTGCTCTGTTTCTGCCTTTGACCGCCATTCTTTTTCCCTGTCACTTCACCTACACCTCCACTCCTTGTGTTGTGTGTGCCTCTTACATCTTTTACACCTGTCTCGTGCCCTGTGATCTTTTCAGAACAGCACATAAATGGATTATTTTAAACCTGAATCTTCCAATCCCTATTTTTAACGGGGGGATTAGTACATTTATATTTGTTGCACACGCATATCTAAGTGGGTTTGTTCACACGTTCACCCTTATTTCTCATGTGTTTTCTGGTGTTGCAAGTGGCTCCCTCTGCTGTTTTCTCTGGGGAATGTTCTCCAACCCAGACCCGAAGGCTGCCTTCGTGAGGACTCAGGATCCCTCTCCACAGGGCTTCTGCAGGACTCTCCCTGCATGACTGCCCCATGCCAGTGTGCTAATAAATCACGGGGCCCCTGCTGCCGTCTTCTCCAAAGCATTTACTACAGGCCACAAGATAGTTTTCTTTGTAATGTCTCTCTATTAATGAAAACTTAAATCCACGAGAGTTTTATCATTTCTATTTTATTTTTGTATCTCCAGAACCTATGGAAGATTTTGGTACATAGCACCCAAGAGTAACCAGAAAAAAACTAAATTAAAAAAAAAGCAGTTCCTATGTATGCCCCCTCCAGAGACAAGAGCCGGGAGAAAGAGCTCCATGTCTTTATCTGACAACCCAGAATAGATTGACATTAACTCATTAACTGAATGGAGGAAGAAGAGAAGAAGCAATGTCTGGGTGGAAACTGGGTTAAATCTGAGGTATGGTTGGACAGGAAGTTGACAAGCATGCACGTGGATGGATCAGTCTTGAGTTAATGGAAGAGATCAGATCTGGAGACATAGATATAGGAGCTTAAAAAAATCTATTAATACTTGACAGAATTTGAGGTCCGTTGCTGCCGCTGCCACTTTCCCAGGCCCAGAAGGCCTGTTTCAGTAGTGATTTTTGGCTCGAAGCTCCCCTCCCTTTAGGCATGAAGCATGATAGCACAGCCAGCATCCACTTTTCCCACCCAACCCCTGGCCAGTTGTGCTCTTCACCTCGGCTCATCGGAAATCTTCGCTTCTCTTTTCAAAAATTCCTTCAGGGTGTGTCCATGGTTTTATTTTAAAAAAAAAATGCTCCCTTTTTTTTGTAAACCTGATTCACCCTTGCAGAAAGGCCACTCTTTTCTCCCAGAATAAAGAGTTACTTTACCTTCTTCTGTCTTCAGTTTTGTCCCAAGGCCTCTGCTTTCTTGCTCTTTGACATTCCTTGGTAGATGTTTGAATCTCTCTCCACTTTAAAATTTTTTGTCTAGTGTTTTGTGACGTCTACATTTGTGAGGATTTCGATTTTCTGACTCACGAATGAAGGGTTAGTACTTTTTGCTAGCTTCAAAAGCTTCGTGGCCTATCTCTTGGGTCAGCAAGTTTCTCGATTTGAAATACTCAGGACGCCGAGAGCTGGAAGCCATGCACTCCCCCAGATGTGAGCCTTCCGTGTCACACTGGTTCTTCAGTTCTGATCCGTTCTGTGACAAATGTACCAAGACTCTTAATATTTTCCTCTTCCTTGTTCATGTTTCGAATTGCTCCTCCTCTTCCTTTTCTAGTGGCTGATACCGTCTTCTGAGAATATTAATGCCTGAACTCTGTGGGGCCCGGTTGTGGTTTTGTGATTCCTCGAGTCCTTCCTATTCTTGTATTTGTTTACAGCCTTTGCTTCCGGTTCTTAGCTTTGTCCTGGGGAGTGTATCTGTGACAATTTTACGATCCCTGAGTTCAGAGGACTTTCCCAGAAAGATGTTCAATGACATCTTCCTCAGCACTGCAATGCCATCAGCCCAGGACACTTTCAAGTCGATTTCTCAGAACACACAGAGGTTGGCTTCGGCTCCAACAGCTTCTCAGGCAAGCAGTACAGGCATGGGTCCCCAGAGAGCCCCTCCTGCCTCCTGCCCCCCACAGAGCTCTTTAAAGGGCATTGTGGGGACCTTGTTCCTGCCACGTGCTTGCCTTCTCCTTGCCGATGGACCCTATGACCCTTCCATGCCTGTTGACTCTCCGGGGCAGAAGGAGACACACTGACCGTTCCCTCTTGGCTTCTCTACAGCACAGGAGAAATCTCCAGATGGCTTCATGACCAAGTGTATATCTTAGACCCACTAAGATGCTTCAGTCACCCCATGATCTGGGCTGAGTCACCGACGCACGTGAGGCACAAAGCCTTCTCCAGGGGGACGCGGTGAGACGAGAGAAGCTGGGCCCTGTGAGTGGACCTCTTGGGAATCCCCACCGCAAGGCGGAGTGGTGTATGTCTCTTCCCTTGGTGTTTCACATAACTAACCAGGTGGCCTGGCTCAGCTGCTGTGGCCTGAGAAGTATGTGGAAAGAGAGAGCCAAGCTGAACATGGAGCAATCTGCATGTATTATAAGTTGTCATGGGGAGAGACTACATTTTGGATCAATCAAGGCAAGAAATGTGAATGGAGACTTTTGTTAGAAAGCGGCACACGAGTGGGTGTGCAGCGAGCTCCGAGCCGCAAACACGGGGGCGCTGGCCTGTGCCTTTGGGAATCGAGCTGAGCCTGTGCCCAAAGTATGGCAGGCTTTAAGGTGCTCTGTGAGTAGCGTCCACCTTCAGAGCCAGCCTTGTCCCGTTCCTGTGCGGGACTGGCTCATTCCTTCACTCACTGAAGCAACCCATTTAAATCTCAATCACGACGCAGTGACTTCCTTTAATAATGAAATGCAGGATAGTCCTAAGAGGATAGTAGCGCTCGACGCAGCTTTTCCAAAGCAAGAATGTCGTCCCTAGAGTGTGTGTGACAAAAGTGCACAAATTGTAAATCATCTGCAGCTGCACAAAATTTCAAATGCTGTTCAGTGGTTGCTGAAGGCAACATGTTTTTGTCTCCCAAAGATGGGTGCTCGAGAAAGTCACACTGAAGCTGGCCTCTTTGTGTTTCTAGAAGGGGAGTAACACAGGCAGAAAACACGACTTACGAGACCTTCGCTTACTAGTCTTATCTCGGGAAGCAATAGCACAATCGCACCTGTCAGGGCCACGGAGGAGCTAGTCCTCAATCTCCACTGCAGCTGAGTCCCAGGGAGGGAAGGGGGCCGTGGATCACCCCAGAACTTCTCGGGCAGAGCCTCACAGCCCCACCTCCTGGCTACTCGTGCTGAAGGCGTGGCCTGTCTACCCTTACACGGCTGGGATTTGGAGACTTATTCTTTCTGAAAATGCTTTGGACTTTGTTATTTTCTTTCTTTAAAGTCTGACATTGAAAAGGCTGTTTTTGTTCTTTTTATAAATTACCCTCCATTCCTTTGGTTCCATGTTTATGACAGGCAGGTGCCAGGAGCTCACTCGTGTAATGTAATCCTCGCTGATCAGGAGTCTGAAATCTGGAAAATGGTGGTTTGAAGCCAATCCAAGAAGATAAGTTCACCACACTCCATCTCCAAAATAGTCCGCAAGAAGCAAGGCTAGAGACGTAGCTCGAGAGGTAGCACCTCAATTAGAAAGTTTGAAGACTCTGTTCAAATCCCAATATAATCAATCAGCAGTTAACCAGTCAGAACGCAGGTGGCGAGCAGAGCACCCGCTGTCTCAAAGCAACAAGGACTCCCTCCCTTGCCTGTCTTTCCCGCTGCTGAGGCTGACAGTGTGCTGTGTCCCTACTCCAAAGTCTCCTGGCTGCCAGACAGTCCCAGAAGACCCTCCACATCCAGTAGCTGCAGACTGACGGTTCATCATGGGGTACAAAGGTCTCTCTCACCGTAAGACCGCAGCAGGCTGGAGCTCAGGGCTCCGTGCTGCTGCCATGGCCTCACGTCTGGACTCATGCTTTTGATCTTCTCCCGGCCACATGTTTATTGATTAATGTACACAGTTCTATAATTTCAAGATGGTTTAATAAAGAGGTCTTTTCACTGTGCATAAATCTAAATCTATCAGCAGACAGATGAATGGATACAGAAAGTGTGACCAGTTCCTGTAATGAAACATAACTGCACATTGTAAAAGGAGGCACCATTTGTAAACCTAGAGAACATGATCCTAAGTGAAATAAATCAGTCTGCAAAGGACAAGTCCTACACCATGTCACTTATCTGAGAGCTCATAGAAGCAGAGGACAGCGTGGACAATGGAGATTTTGCCCGTGGCCTGAACTGTGTTACACACTTTGAATCACTTGTATTCTGCAGCTAACAACACCATACTGTGCACCTGAACATGTTTGAAAAGGATGGCGTTCTTGTTGAATGCACTTAGCAAACTCACACATCAACACCACACAACAGAAAACAAGGATCTCTTTGGGGCCAGTGTTTTGTTCAGAACCTTGTGTGTGGTAATAGATGCAGAGAGGTGGGCACAGAAGCCCAGACTTGTAGAGATGTACACATGAACTGTGTGCAATCGTATGTATAACAATTACATGTAAGTGACGTTAATAACAAAAGAAACAGTGGGAGAAGGGAGGGAGGGCAAGAAAGAACAAAGAGAGGATGGGAAGGAGAGAGGAGGGAAAAAGAGGCCATGTTGGCATCCTGGAATCAAGCATAGGAATTTGAACATGGATCTAGATGGTGACTTGCCCTTGTTTCATGGAGTAGCCTTGCTCGTTTTATCAGCTCTACTGAGCAAATCCATTTTTTCATTCTGCATAATGAAAAAATTTCTATTCATAGTAGTAATGTTGGTCTGCTAATGAACCTTTTAAAATATCAATAAATTATATCAAATTATGGAATTGATACTAATAATTTATACTCAATTATTAATCTGTTACTGAATTTTACCAGTAGCCTCACTATTGTTTAGAAAGTCACTAGAAGTAACCGTGACTCTCTCAAAATTCCCCAAGGGTTGACAACAAGGCAGAGAGAACAAGACCCCCAGGAGAGTCCGGGTGTACAGGGTACTAAGACAAACTCTGGGTTTCCAGACGCTTGGGGGAGAAATAGCTCAATAGTGATGCTAGTGCTTGCTTAGCTAGCAGCCTTCATTCTGTGATGTGACGTTATCCCACAGAGTGATACACACTAGCAAACGTGATTTTCCCATGGATCTTGACTTATTCCAAAGGATTTCTTTCCCCTAGGTCATTCCTAGCAGAGGATTACAATAGCCCCAAACCTAGACACATGAGGTCATACAGGATGAGGCTAAATGGAAGGACCTCCGGGACACGGAAACAAGAGCTTTATCTTGAGTGGTTGTTGTTCTTAATGTACTATGTTATTTCTCTTGTCTTTTGTTGCCCTTTGGTTAATCACATATTGTTACTGTATCTGACTTTGTTACATGGTATATTGTTTATACCTTTATTTATTTGAAATAGGGAAGGGAATAGGGGAAAACAAGATGACTGGGAGAGGATGGAGAGAAATGGGAACAAAAACACGAGAAGGGGTATCAATGTGTGAGAAGCAATGCACCTAATACCTGGCGAATGTAACTGTAACCCCTCTATGCATTACCCCGATAATTAAAAAATTTAAACATTTTAAAAGTTCTTTTCCCTTCTCTTACCACAAACCTCATCACTGTTCACTCTTCGAGTGTAGGCTCTTCTTTCAGAATTAAACAATTCCAAGACAACAATTTCATCAAAATCAAATCCTCATCCTTCAAGAGGGTTTTTCACCCAGAAGGTCGTATTTTTGTTTCTTTCCTTTCCAATTGTCTGCATCTGGTCCCTGAAACTGCCTCCCTGTCCTCCCATCCCCAGTTTTACCCAACCCTGGTGGGAGCAGACTCGGAGGCAGCGGAGCTTGTGGACAGATTCCAGCGTGACCCTGTGGTGAGGAAGCAACCTGAGTCGTTTGAACATTGAAAATACGTGCTTCCAGCAAGCAGCTCATGCTTCTATCTAACTGAAAATACATTTTACTTGCAATCTCGAATAAAATCTCTCCTAAACTGCTGGAAATATCCAACTTTCACCACAGCAGCTGTATTGAGACCGGCGGTCTAAACACTATGAGGAAAGTGAAAAGCTGCAGCACAGGCAGTGACGGCTGTAATTCTGAAGAGTTAACACAGACATGGCCTGACCAGGGCCCCGGAACTCAGGCTGATACTGAGGTACGAGTTTCTTTATAACTCTGCTGGCAGGCAACACAGAGCACTCCAAGTGCTTCCTCCAAGGGAAGCACTTTTGCCTGCAGTACTAAGACCCACCAGTAGGCGTTAGAGAAGTAGTCACTCAATAAATCAAGGAAGGGTTCCATAGAAATTCGCAAGTGCAAGGAAATTTTCCAGCCCTGAAGATAACAGCAAAGGCAGGGCTTGCCTTCTACAAGACCCAAGGAACATTCTTTGGCTTTCTCAGGAAGGAAGGAAGAAAAGATTTCAGCCTCCAGAAACATTTTAATGTCTCTAGCTACAGTAATTAGATTTTCACTCACAAGGAGTCGGTAGCAAATCACAATGGCATGCACGTAAATTGGGTTAGAAAGGTATCTTTGAAAGGTCATTTGCAAAACGCAATTGCCATGCACCATGTTTTCTCGTCTGGCATTAAGTAGACTGAGGGTAGTCTCCTGCAAAATAATTTTCCACTCGACGGTTTTCACTCCTCTCCTCCCCAGTGGTCCCCATCTGGGAAGCTGGCCCGGGACCTGGTCTCCTCACCCTGTGTACGTGGAGGTACCACGGGAGCCACCGCCCGGGAGACCTTAGAGGAAAGCGAGGTGGTGGCTGCCAAGCCTGTGGGCTGCAGGGCCCCTGGCGGGATGGCCTGGGCCCACGGATGGAAGCTCTGCCTACACAGTCTCACCGATGACGTGGAACACATGTAACGAAAGAGCCACACAGGATTACCAAGTGTGTGTGCGTTCTTCAGGCTGGGAAGGAAGGAGCTGTGATGTGACTGCTTCACACAGCTGCCAGGGCCGGCTGCCAGCTGGGGACCCGGGAGAGACACCCCCTGAGTCTGCATAAGCAGATAGAGTTGGCTTCATCTTCGCCGTCCTCCGGGGAGGTCTCAGCACAGTCACCCCAGCCACCAGCAGCAGAAGTGGAAGTTACAAGTGAGTGTGGACCCCCAACCCCTGAGGCGGCCCTGCTCCTGCTGGGTGGGCCACGCTGCCAGGCCACTCTGCCAGGCCACACCACCAGGCCACACCATCAGGCCCACACCGCCAGGCCACACCGTCAGGGCCACACTGCCAGGCCTGGGGGACACAGACCTTCCCCGAGGGCTAGGCTGGGCTGAGTCACCTGTGTTCTGAACACCCCCTGCAGGAGCAGGCAAGCACATCTCCCCTTCCTGGGTGGCACCAGGAGCCCACCAGGGCCCCCACCCCAAGGCAGCTCTGGTCCCTGCCTTGGCCACCTCTGGTGAAGACCCCCACCGCCTGCACCAGGGGCCCACTGGGGAGAAGGCCCACTGGGGAGAAGGCCCAGCGTGCGCTGCCTCTGTACTCGTCAGCCACCAAGTCTCCACTGTGGCTGTGATTCACCCACGGATCTCAAGTGACTTTTTGTAATCACAGTACTCTGCTGGGCAGAGGAGGCCACGGATTTCAGCCACGTTTCAGCTTTTTGCTGACCCAGGAAAGCAGAGACTGGTTGCCTGTCATCTCTTCACAAGCTGGGGCTGAAATGGCAAACCTTGATGCTTGATGGTCTCCCAGTAAGGTTGTGCCGTGGCCGCTCCTTCCTGCACACACCCCCGGGCAGACTCGCTCGAGGAGATGTCCGATTCCGTTCCACTCATTGGAAACAACATGTCTTGAATACGTTCACTCCGATAACTATTAAATTTTTCATAATAGCACTTAGGCATTCCTGACCCTACTTGATTGCTTGTCGCTAGCTAATGGCTGTGCTCGGATCAAGAGGAAGCACACAAACATCCTGCACAATTCATCCTCCAAGACTCTCCACTCCTGTGTGCGCGCTCACTCCTCCTCCTCCGGACAGGCTTTCCTTTCCTCGAGTACCCAGATTGTTGGATGAAATGACCTCAGGTTGCTCTGATTTATAATTGTATCCCCGCAGGACTCAGCAATTGTGTGAGCATTGACTCTTGCTCCTGTGGCTCTCCTTCCCTTACAAGATGAGGGTGTGACTCCATTTGCAGGCCGCGTTGCTCCAGCAGGGAGCTGCAGACGCTGAGCTCAGGAGAGCCACTGGCCTCAGCCATGCTCACGCCGCCCCATGGCTGGGCCCCAGGCCTCCACTCAGGGCCTCCACCCGGCGTGCCACAATAATCCTCAGCACAGTCCCTCCAGGTCCAGCCCCACCCAACCCACTAAGACAACCCAGGAGATGTTTCCAGAAGCCCGTATTTACCTCGGGACTCGAGCCTCTGCCATCCCCAGGGCTTGGCGGGCTCGGCAGGCTTGGTGGCAGGCAATCCCCATCCTTGTGGGCAACAGCAGACCCACAGGGATCACTGCCACAGTCTTCCTCCCACAATCACAAGCAAGTTCCAGGGTGGGGGAACAGGAAAATCGCGGGAGGGGTCCCAGTGGTGAGGGAAAGTGTCCTCGCTACCTTACAAACGAACCCGTGACCTCTGTTATTCGTTTAGGAACATCTGCGCCCCACCCCCACCCCCAGCTGACGGCCAAGTAGGGCCTTGAGATTTGTTGAAAGGCAGCCCGTCCAGGAGGACGCTGAGTGTCGTGGTGGGAAAAGGCCAGCCGGGCACTCGTCCACACGTCCTGAGGATCTGAGGTCCTCTCCCCGTGGACTCACAGATGTGGACGTCGCCCCCACCCCACCCCCTTGATGGCCAGGGAGCTGGGCGTGGCTTCTGCCTCTCCCTGTGAGGAAGGAGCCGTGAGTGTGGCGTGGTGGTCTTACCCCTGCAGTGGCCCAGGCAGCTCGTTTATTATGAGGACACGCCCTGCGTGTGGTGATCCCAGGACCTCGGCATGGACACTGTTGTTCTCACCTTACAGATGTAACTACAAATGGGTACCTTGGAAGAACTGAATGTCTCCCCTCCCTTTCCCATCGGTGTGGGGCTCCGCCCTCACTGTGGGGAACACACAGACCTGAAGAGGCTGAGAACCGGGCCTCCTGCAGGACGCCTTCCCCAGCCTGTGACACTTCCTGTGCACACACCTGGGCACGCTTGGCTCCAGATACAGAATGAACCCCCCCCCCCCACCAGCACCTTTCGTGGACGCAGTTAACGATAGTCAGTCACGCTGGGGCGCCTGTAGCGCAGGGTCTCGCCTTGAAGTAACTTCCAGGTCTCCAGGTGCCTGGTGGACCAGACTTCCCGGGGACCCCCACACCAGGCCATCCATGACACCAGGACATCATGACATAGTCTGCGCAAAGCGCCTGGGCCAGAGCTATTGTCATGGTTTCGCAGAAAGCAGCTGTCAGCACAAGAGAAGGTGCTAGAGAAGCTAAAATGCTGCCTGGAGACACAGGCCACCCAGACAGGGAAGTGATGAGGAGCCGCTGCTGTGTAGCACCCTCAGCACGGCTCCTTCCACACGCGCACACCATGACACCCTGCCCTGGGGTGGAGTCACTGCTTGGAGGCTCCTGTGAGAAGGTGCACAGACCCCAGGGGAACAGAAGCGCCCGTCCTCTCTGTGGCCGGAGGTCCTAACGGGTTCATCTCTCCACAGGCCCCGAGCCTGGGGTGGGTCCTCCGAACCCCTCCACCATCACCCTCATCCACGGCTTCCAAGACCTCCCAGGAGCTCAGCATCCCAGCTCGGAAGTCCTGCACTTTTCCACGTGTCCTGCAGGTGTGAGAACGGACAGGCGGAGCTGCCCAAAGCCCAGCCCAGCCAAGGCTCCGTCCACCTGGACCCCCACTCACGTGCGGTGCACTGGAGCCCACTGCTTTGCTCAGCCTCGCCTCCTCTGCTCCCCGTGCGTGGCGCTGGGCGGGCGGGCTGGGGCAGGCGTCTGGGGAAAGGCCGCCCTGTGGACACAGGCCACTTGACATGGTGACAGGAACCAGTCACCCGCTAGGGCATCCCCAGGGTTTGGCCTGACAGGAGCAAAGCCAGCGCAGCCTCGAGAAGACGCTGGCAGCATCTCTGCCAGCTGAAGTTTGAGACAAAGGGTAGAAACTCAGATGTAGGAACTGCGCCTGCTTCAAAAGTGTCTCCTGGTAAGGCCAGCGAAGACAATGGGGAGCTGCCTGCAGGATAAACTGAGCAAGAGGGTTCCCTGGGTCAGGACGATGGACGCACATGAAGAAACTGAGTAGTAAAGTTTGTTTTTGTGCCGGAACTGAGCCCTTGCCCTATCCTTGGACTCTTGTGCTCAAACCTGGTGCTGTACAACTTGAGCTCCTCCACGTTCGGCTTTTTGCTGATTAATGGAGATGGGAATCTCTCTTCGTCTTCCCTCTGGGCTGTCCTCAAGCCAGGATCCTCAGACCTCGTCTTCCTGAGTAGCTAGGGTTGCAGCCGTGAACCACCAGTGCCCAGTTGGAAAGGTTGATTAACGTAGCCTTGGGTTTCACATTATAACTGCCCCAGTTATAATGTGGTAGCAAACGGAATGCTCACTCTCCCTGGAAAGCCAATCAACCAATCTGTCCTTCTGCAATGATTTGCCTGTATAACATGAAATGTACATATTTCAACTCAAGTCACAGATCCCCACAATTTGAAGGCAGAAGTAGGTACAAGAATCCAGCTGTGTTCTATGAAGACAGAAACTACAAAACTGTGATGTCACACACCGATGATTGTTTTTGACTCAAAAAATGTAATTATTTTCCACAAATATTTTTAAGACAGGCTTATAATTATTGGTTTTAATTATGCTAATATTTTAAATTCTCAGTTTCAGTACCTGAGACATTGTCTTCTACTTTCATAAATACAGATAGATAGACCCAGCATAAATAATGAACCCGGGACCCTCAATATGTTGTGAAACTACTCATCGATCTCAACGTTCGATCCTGCACTGCCTTCTGTGCTGACACAGCTTGCACTTCACTCTCCCATCTGCACACTTGCGGGCCGCCTCACCCCTGCCGGTGCACAGCCTCTGCTCCTCCCTCTGCCCTCTCACCTCCGGGCATTTTAGTCAACAAAGGTTATGACAAGTCTGCAGGGGCTGCGATGCCTGGGCCACCTCTGCTCTGAAGGATCCACGTGCAGGCCTTGCACAGAGTGCACACAAGAAACGCAAACTCAAGTGGCCAGAAACAGCCCAGGCACGGAAGTAGCTGGGCTTTCCATTCAAGGACCCCACTCAGGAAAGGAGTCTCTAGCAAGCAGCTAGGGTGAACACAAGCAGGTGCCAGGAGGAAGCCTGGCAGGAATGGACTGTGTCCACCCACCCACTGGCGCTTCCTGGAAGGCAGCGTCTGTTCTCCAAACACCGGCCTTGGAGCAGGCTGGAGGGGGGCGTGAGAGAGCGGCCGCTGAGATCCGAGCCTTCCCCGGTCTGGAGCATCAGGAGATGCCGCCCTGCTCCGGAGGGTACTTCTGCCCCTGAGAGGGCCACTCCCTTGTTCGTGGAAGTGGGCCTCCACGACACTGGCTTCTGGTCTCTCTGGAGCTCCATCTTCCCATCTGCTCTGGAGTAAAATCACTATGGCAACCAGCACAGTGCCTGGAGGATCTGACTCTGAGACCCTCGTCCACAGACGGGAGCTCTGTGCCCCCTGGGGGGCGGCGCTGGGGTCTGGTTCTCAGTGAAGTGGTTAATGGAGTTGCTGGCTAACAGATGGACTTGTTGTACGCTGTGACCCTTCCTCCAGGGCCTGCTCATCCCTGTGTCCAGCGACACAATCACCCGCAGAGCTACAGCGCTCACAGCACAGCCCGGACTCTGCATAACGTCACGACCCAGCGCATTGCCGGAGGGGCAGTGATCCTCCTCCAGGGCCAGGGCTCCCCGCAGGATGTGGAGACGGGTGGCTGCCATGACGGGGGTGAGCCCACTCCTGTAACCTACAGACGCCCCCTCCACGGAGATGGCCAGACCCCAGGCACCGAGGCGTCCCCAAGGGCAGTGCTGGAGCCTGGAGTCCACACCCACCGTGCTGTGGCCCTCAGGGGGCCCATGGGATGTGAACAGGTTCCTGCGGAGATGCGGGGCCTGACTTTGCCCCCAAACTGAAGGAAGCACAAGCCTCTGAAACAGCTCCTGGGCTCCCTTCTCCAGGGAGCTCCTCCTCCAGGGAGCTCCTCCTCCAGGGTGATCCTCCTCCAGGGTGCTCCTCCTCCAGGGAGCTCGTCCTCCAGGGAGCTCCTCCTCCAGGGAGCTCCTCCTCCAGGGTGCTCCTCCTCCAGGGTGATCCTCCTCCAGGGTGCTCCTCCTCCAGGGTGATCCTCCTCCAGGGTGCTCCTCCTCCAGGGTTCTCCTCCTCCAGGGTGATCCTCCTCCAGGGAGCTCCTCCTCCAGGGTGATCCCCCTCCAGTGTGCTCCTCCTCCAGGGTGCTCCTCCTCCAGGGTTCTCCTCCTCCAGGGTGATCCTCCTCCAGGGAGCTCCTCCTCCAGGGTGCTCCTCCTCCACGGAGCTCCTCCTCCAGGGAGCTCCTCCTCCACGGAGCTCCTCCTCCAGGGAGCTCCTCCTCCAGAGTGCTCCTCCTCCAGAGTGATCCTCCTCCAGGGAGCTCCTCCTCCAGGGTGATCCTCCTCCAGGGTGATCCTCCTCCAGGGTGCTCCTCCTCCAGAGTGCTCCTCCTCCAGGGTGCTCCTCCTCCAGGGTGATCCTCCTCCAGGGTGATCCTCCTCCAGGGAGCTCCTCCTCCAGAGTGCTCCTCCTCCAGGGTGATCCTCCTCCAGGGTGCTCCTCCTCCAGGGAGCTCCTCCTCCAGAGTGCTCCTCCTCCAGGGTGCTCCTCCTCCAGGGTGATCCTCCTCCAGGGTGCTCCTCCTCCAGGGAGCTCCTCCTCCAGAGTGCTCCTCCTCCAGGGTGATCCTCCTCCAGGGTGATCCTCCTCCAGGGAGCTCCTCCTCCAGGGTGATCCTCCTCCAGGGTGATCCTCCTCCAGGGTGCTCCTCCTCCAGAGTGCTCCTCCTCCAGGGTGCTCCTCCTCCAGGGTGATCCTCCTCCAGGGTGATCCTCCTCCAGGGAGCTCCTCCTCCAGAGTGCTCCTCCTCCAGAGTGATCCTCCTCCAGGGTGCTCCTCCTCCAGGGAGCTCCTCCTCCAGAGTGCTCCTCCTCCAGGGTGCTCCTCCTCCAGGGTGATCCTCCTCCAGGGTGCTCCTCCTCCAGGGAGCTCCTCCTCCAGAGTGCTCCTCCTCCAGGGTGATCCTCCTCCAGGGTGATCCTCCTCCAGGGAGCTCCTCCTCCAGAGTGCTCCTCCTCCAGGGTGATCCTCCTCCAGGGTGATCCTCCTCCAGGGAGCTCCTCCTCCAGGGAGCTCCTCCTCCAGGGTGATCCTCCTCCAGGGTGCTCCTCCTCCAGGGAGCTCCTCCTCCAGAGTGCTCCTCCTCCAGGGTGCTCCTCCTCCAGGGTGCTCCTCCTCCAGGGTTCTCCTCCTCCAGGGTGATCCTCCTCCAGGGAGCTCCTCCTCCAGGGTGATCCTCCTCCAGGGTGCTCCTCCTCCAGGGTGCTCCTCCTCCAGGGTTCTCCTCCTCCAGGGTGATCCTCCTCCAGGGTGCTCCTCCTCCAGGGTGATCCTCCTCCAGGGTGCTCCTCCTTCAAGGTGATCCTCCTCCAGAGTGCTCCTCCTCCAGGGTGCTCCTCCTCCAGGGTGATCCTCCTCCAGGGAGCTCCTCCTCCAGAGTGCTCCTCCTCCAGGGTGATCCTCCTCCAGGGTGCTCCTCCTCCAGGGAGCTCCTCCTCCAGAGTGCTCCTCCTCCAGGGTGCTCCTCCTCCAGGGTGATCCTCCTCCAGGGTGCTCCTCCTCCAGGGAGCTCCTCCTCCAGAGTGCTCCTCCTCCAGGGTGATCCTCCTCCAGGGTGATCCTCCTCCAGGGAGCTCCTCCTCCAGGGTGATCCTCCTCCAGGGTGATCCTCCTCCAGGGTGCTCCTCCTCCAGAGTGCTCCTCCTCCAGGGTGCTCCTCCTCCAGGGTGATCCTCCTCCAGGGTGATCCTCCTCCAGGGAGCTCCTCCTCCAGAGTGCTCCTCCTCCAGGGTGATCCTCCTCCAGGGTGCTCCTCCTCCAGGGAGCTCCTCCTCCAGAGTGCTCCTCCTCCAGGGTGCTCCTCCTCCAGGGTGATCCTCCTCCAGGGTGCTCCTCCTCCAGGGAGCTCCTCCTCCAGAGTGCTCCTCCTCCAGGGTGATCCCCCTCCAGGGAGCTCCTCCTCCAGGGTGCTCCTCCTCCAGGGAGCTCCTCCTCCAGAGTGCTCCTCCTCCAGGGTGCTCCTCCTCCAGGGTGATCCTCCTCCAGGGAGCTCCTCCTCCAGAGTGCTCCTCCTCCAGGGTGATCCTCCTCCAGGGTGATCCTCCTCCAGGGAGCTCCTCCTCCAGGGAGCTCCTCCTCCAGGGTGATCCTCCTCCAGGGTGCTCCTCCTCCAGGGAGCTCCTCCTCCAGAGTGCTCCTCCTCCAGGGTGCTCCTCCTCCAGGGTGATCCTCCTCCAGGGAGCTCCTCCTCCAGGGTGATCCTCCTCCAGAGTGCTCCTCCTTCAAGGTGATCCTCCTCCAGAGTGATCCTCCTTCAAGGTGATCCTCCTCCAGAGTGATCCTCCTTCAAGGTGATCCTCCTCCAGGGTGATCCTCCTCCAGGGAGCTCCTCCTCCAGAGTGCTCCTCCTCCAGGGTGATCCTCCTCCAGGGTGATCCTCCTCCAGAGTGCTCCTCCTTCAAGGTGATCCTCCTCCAGGGTGATCCCCCTCCAGGGTGCTCCTCCTCCAGGGAGCTCCCCCTCCAGGGAGCTCCCCCTCCAGGGAGCTCCTCCTCCAGGGAGCTCCTCCTCCAGGGTGCTCCTCCTCCAGGGTGCTCCTCCTCCAGGGTGATCCTCCTCCAGGGTGCTCCTCCTCCAGGGAGCTCCTCCTCCAGGGAGCTCCTCCTCCAGGGTGATCCTCCTCCAGGGTGATCCCCCTCCAGGGAGCTCCTCCTCCAGGGAGCTCCTCCTCCAGGGTGCTCCCCCTCCAGGGTGATCCTCCTCCAGGGTGATCCCCCTCCAGGGAGCTCCTCCTCCAGGGAGCTCCTCCTCCAGGGTGCTCCCCCTCCAGGGTGATCCTCCTCCAGGGTGATCCCCCTCCAGGGAGCTCCTCCTCCAGGGAGCTCCTCCTCCAGGGTGATCCCCCTCCAGGGAGCTCCCCCTCCAGGGAGCTCCCCCTCCAGGGAGCTCCTCCTCCAGGGAGCTCCTCCTCCAGAGTGCTCCTCCTCCAGGGTGCTCCTCCTCCAGGGTGATCCTCCTCCAGGGTGCTCCTCCTCCAGGGTGCTCCTCCTCCAGGGTGATCCCCCTCCAGGGAGCTCCTCCTCCAGGGTGATCCTCCTCCAGGGTGATCCCCCTCCAGGGAGCTCCTCCTCCAGGGAGCTCCTCCTCCAGGGTGCTCCCCCTCCAGGGTGATCCTCCTCCAGGGTGATCCCTCTCCAGGGAGCTCCTCCTCCAGGGAGCTCCTCCTCCAGGGAGCTCCTCCTCCAGGGTGCTCCCCCTCCAGGGTGATCCTCCTCCAGGGTGATCCCCCTCCAGGGAGCTCCCCCTCCAGGGTGCTCCTCCTCCAGGGTGCTCCTCCTTCAAGGTGATCCCCCTCCAGGGAGCTCCTCCTCCAGGGAGCTCCTCCTCCAGGGTGCTCCCCCTCCAGGGTGCTCCCCTCCAGAGAGCTCCTCCCCAGGGGACCCTGCCAAGGGAAGCACCGAGGCATCCCACACATTTTCTGCCTTCTGTTTCAGAACACCCCAGTCGGTGCTCCCGGCCTCAAGCTCACGCTGGCTCACGTTAGCCTAGGCTCCCGATGTCCGCTGATTCCACAGTCTTGCCCAGCTCCACAGCCTTGTCACCAGGGACAGCAAAGGAGCAGAGAGGCCAGCCGGTGGACACTCCCTGTCAAAGACTCCCCCATGTCTCAGTCCTCTCCCTGCGAGCCACGGGCCTCCTCTCCTGGGGAGCGGGTGACCGCGGCCTGCCGGGCTGTCTGGCCAGGACCAGGCTGGGGTGGATAGGAGCTCACCTCTCCCCGGCCCACCGCAGTGGCCACCCCCTCTGATCATCCGACACCGCCTGACCACACAGCCCACACCCTGTGATCACCCTGCCTTCACCCCGCGGTTGCTGAACGCACACCGAGTCCTTGGGGCTCTCAGCCTTTTATGGTCCTGAAACAAATCTTCTCTCTCAGAAGGAACATCCAAAGCTTTTCCGTCCTCAAAGCTATTCTCTATTATCAACTTGGAACGTACATTTTTGAACTCGTACCCAGCAGCCAAGCTCCTTGTTCTGCATTGTAGCTGTCCCCACAGAAAGGACAGCCTGACCAGCAAGATACTCCAGAAGTCAAAGTGACAGCATTCTCTCTGCGGGAGAGCTCTCGCTGCAATGTGGGGCACCCAGTGTTGGACACAGAAATAAGACTTAAAGGAGCCGGGGGCGTGGCCTAGTGGTTAAAGTGCTTGCCTAGCATGCATGAAGACCCGGGTTCAATTCCTCGGTGCCACATCCTAGAAAAAGCCAGAAGTGGTGATGTGGTTCAAATGGTTGGGTATTAGCCTTGAGAAAGCCCAAGGGCAACAGTGCTCAGGCCCTGAGTTCAAGACTTAGGACTGGCACACACACACACACACACACACACACACACACACACACACACACACACACACAAAGACTTAAAAAGTGGCAAGCACCATTGCTACGATGAACGGGGGGGTGGGGGCACAAGAAGAGCATGCAAGAGGACTTGGGTGCAGGTTGACGATGGAAACAAAGCCACAAAGCCACCAGAAACAGAGGGCCCTGGAAGTCAGGTGCAGTCTGCACAAAGCTCCCCACAGGCCAGCGTGGCCAAAAAGAGAACGAGATCGGTGACAAGGACATGGCAACAGCAATGATAAGGCACTTGTCACCTGGTGCAAGATCACACCCAAACAAGTCACACGTCAGCCAGCTGTGCCCTTCGCAGCAGCTGCACACTGCCAGCCAGCTGTGCTAAATGAAGTGCTAGCTGGTTCTCCTTTTTACTATTAAAATCACGTGGCACTGTCCACGGCTGCTGGCCAGAAAAGCCTCTGAAATTACAAGCAGCAGACACCTGGTGGCTGGGCTCAGGCGCCAGGGTGGCTGCCAGCCCTGGGGCTTCAACTCAGGGCCTGAGCACTGCCTTGGGCTTGCATGCTAGGCAAGTCTACCACGAGGCCTTCACCTCTTTGCTGTGGGTTCTGGTCCAGGTTAGGGAAGCACAGTCAGATCCTTCACGGGCAGAAGGTCAGGCTTCCCCTGACCGTGGGAGGGAGGCCAGCCTTCAGGAGTGGAGCTCTCCTGCCACTCACCGCGGCTCTGGTGCGCCCAGGTCTCTGGGATAGAAATGTGCCTGTCTGCTGAGAAGGTGGCATTGTGGATGGTTGGAGTGCTCTGTTTGCACCAGAAGCAGCTTCCTTCACCCCAGGGCTCGTGACGCTCCCACCGCCCCTTTGCTTTGCAGTATCCAGTTCTGCTCTCCCTGTCTAGCCTGCGAGAAATGAATACCAAGACACTGAAAGAAGTCCCAAGGGCATTCGCGTCCCCAAGGCCTTTCGGGTCCAGCCTGTCAAGGGTGTGTCTCAGTGGCCTCTGCAGTTCTGTCTCCACAGGCCCTTCCTCCTCTGAGGCCTTCACCCAGTGATCGACCCAGTGCTCGGAGGACAGAGGACAGAGGTGGAGAAGCTCAGCTCTCTGCAGCTGCAGGCCTGCCCCTACCAAGACCAGCCCCCAGAGCCAGCCTCTCAGATGCATCTCCTGTCCAGGCCACAGAGGATTAAATAACTTATGTAGAACCGTCTCTATTTTTCATAATCACGAGTGGAAAACTGATTGCATCCCTTGAAGAAATGAATAATTGGGCTTTGTAAAGAAGTTCAGAGGCACACATTAGCACAAAAAGCCCGTAACAATCCAGTGTGTCGGGCGGACAGATCTCAGAGGCCTCTGTAATGCATACTTGATCTTTCCGTTCCAATAAGTGTTATTTTTAAAAAGCAGCCACATTTCTATCCTAAGGCAAGTATTTCCTTAAAGTGCATAATGTGTGGGAGACAAATGAAAACTGCATTTCCACATTGGAATATGTGTCCCAGGGCAATAAAAGTTAAACATTAAATTGCAGTATGACTCAGCACCACATGGGAAAGGCTCTGCGTGTGATACTGGTCATGTGAATAAGTTATCCTACTCACAAAATCTGCCCTTGCTCCCGAGGACGTCAGCCAGTGTTGTGAGGCCTTTGGTCAGAGGTACCCTTGTCTATGTTAGCTTATCTGGTCCACAATGCAAGTCCCCTGGTCCGTCCAGTGTGAAGCCGGAGGCTGGGAGGGCTGACCCCTGCACTCAGGTAGCTTAGCCAGAGGAGATACGCCTGCAGAAAGCATGGGGCCTCCTCTGAGCCGTTGAGCCCCGAGGAGCCGAGGTTCTGGAGAGGGAGGTGCTCTGAGAGGAACCTCAGCTCTGTGATACTACCCCTGACACTTCTGCCAGGACTCTCGGCGCACACTGGGGCCACACCCGGGGCGCCTTCTGCTACTTCTCCTTTGTTTTCATAAGCAGAGGCATTTTGCCTTCTTGCAACAAAAAAGCAACGGGTATTTTCTAACCAAAGTAGATCTCTGACATTTTTGCTTCTGTTGCTAAGCAAGAAGTTATATATAAACAAACGATCCATCCCAGAAAACTCAGGTTAACCTCACCACATCTGGGTGTCTCTCATGTCTGCCAGTCCTAACATGGCTCCCAGATTTCCTCCTCTCCTGGGTTCTGCCCAGCTTCCCGCCTGCCCTGCTGGCCACCGGGCAGCTTGCTGGCATGTTGCCTGTGTCCCATGTTTCAGAAACAAATGTAGCTGACAGGTCTCCAGCATGCAACCCCTCTGTCGTGGCTGTGCTTTGCCTGTGCTCCAGCCTGACCCTGCGCTCGGAGCTCCAGCAGAACTGCACTGCCCAGCCCAACCCTTGCAGAAGGCGGGGCCTGAGGAGACCAGCAAGGTAGGGAAGGGCCTGGCTCACTGCTGTTTTCTCCCGGGTATAATCATCAACCTTGTTATGAACTGAGTGGCCATGCACCCCAAAGCCATGTTGAACCCCAAGCCTTCCTGGCGCCTTTGGATGGGGGATGAAGGGTCCAGAACTCCCCCCACCCCCATGGCCAGCTCCTGGCTCCTGACCTTTAGCCTGCAGAGTACTGAGAAAGCAATGTCCGGCTTGCCTGAGTACCCAAGTACCTGAGAGCTGACAGACACACCTCCACGTGGCCCGTGAGCCCCAGGCGTGGGCTTTCTGTCCACACCTCCACCTGGCCTGTGAGCCCCAGGCACTGGCTTTCCTGTCCCTGTAACAAGGTGATCAGAGGCGACATTTTCACAGCTATGGGTCTACTCCACCTTACCAAGATAGGATAGGCGATTCAAACTCTCACCTTGACCTCAAGGTGTCTACTGATAAGAATGTAGGTTTGGGGCCGGGAGTTTGGCCTAGTAGTTAAAGTGCTTGCCTAACATGCATGAAGACCCGGGTTCGATTCCTTGGTACCACACACTTAGAAAAAGCCAGAAGTGGTGCTGAGGCTCAAGTGGTAGAGCTCTAGCCTTGAGAAAAATCCAAGGACAGTGCTCAGGCCCTGAGCTCAAGCCCAGGACTGGCAAAAAAAAAAAAAAAAAAAAAAAAAAAAAGAATGTAGGTTTGTTGAAAAGGATCACACATACACAGAAAGCACGTTGGAAAGTACAGAACTCTAAAAGCCACCAGAACAGTAGCTGGCAACCACAGCAGGCTATCTGTTGAGTGCACATACATTTCCTCCCCGTCCATAGACATGCTCCTATCTCTGTGGCTCGTTCATGGTGTCTTTCCTCTCTGTGAAGCTATGTGCCTCAATTTTTCAGTAACAATTATGGAATGATGGTTAAATTAATATATTATGTAGTTTTCATATTTTGCTAAGTTGATAAAAATACAATACTTGATGGTAGATGCAACCATTTTGTTGTTTTCTCATATAACCAGGCTCCTACACCTATCCTTTCCTCTCTTCTCTTGTTTTTTGTGACCTGGAGTTTTACTAGAGTGACCAGTGGCATTTCATGAGTGTATGCACCAAGTGTTGAGACAGGATCTCTTCTTGCACTGCTCTTTCTGGAATTCACTTGCCTAATGTTGTTGCATTCAGAGACTGGAGTGGGGTCCCAGACACGTGGCCAACAGTCAACCCTTAGTCCTAGATAGGCTTTGTGAAAACTGTTGGCAAATTGCTCATTACAGACCAGAGGCAAGAAAAGATCAGTCCTGGGGCCGGGAGTTTGGCCTAGTGGTTAAAGTGCTCGCCTAGCATGCACGAAGACCCGGGTTCAATTCCTTGTTACCACATACATAGAAAAAAGCCGGAAGTGGTGCTGAGGCTCAAGTGGTAGAGCTCTAGCCTTGAGAAAGTCCAAGGACAGTGCTCAGGCCCTGAGCTCAAGCCCAGGACTGGCAAAAAAAAAAAAAAAAAAGAAAAAAGAAAAGATCAGTCCTGTTATAAACAAAAAGGGATTACACAAGTGAATCTGTTGATAAGAAAACGAAGGTCAAAATCCAACCAGTACAAAGTATCTGTGGAAACCGCTGGGGTTCACTTACCTCCACTCTGGGTTGGGCAGCTTGTCGTTTTGCCCAGCAGCGGTCTGCTGAGCGTGTGGCATGAGGGAACCCCTTGTCATCTGCTAGTGTGAAGGGTGCTGGACCCAGGGCCCTCGCTGCCCATCCTCCCTCCAGCTCGTGGCGTTCACCCTGAGATGAGGCTGGCTTAAAAATGCTGAAGAGACCAGGAACCTGCTTCTCCCAGCAAGCTCGCTCTCGGCCATTGTGCTGTAAGTTCCACAGCACAGGGAGGGGACGGTGTCCTCCTCTGAGTCCCCCACCCTCCACCAGGTCCTCTCCCTCCCTGGTGGCCTGGGCCTGCTCAGCCCCGTCTTTCAAATGAGGCTCAGCTGCTGCGTCCATAGCCCACTTCCACGTGCCCCTGCGCTTTCCTTGCAGTCTCCATGGAGTTTTAACACTGGCTATCCACCCACATCATCATGGCAAACAGCGGGCGTGTGACTTGGCAAGCACTGCTCACAGGCGAGACTTGAATTCCACCTGCACGTGTGACTTGGTGAATGCCACCCGCAGGTGTGACTTGGTGAATGTCACCCGCAGGTGTGACTTCATGGACACCACCCGCAGGTGTGACTTTGGACGCCACCCACAGGTGTGACTTCATGAATGCCACCCGCAGGTGTGACTTGGTGAAGGCCACCTGCAGGTGTGACTTCATGGACACTACCCGCAGGTGTGACTTGGTGAACGCCACCTGCAGGTGTGACTTCATGAACACCACCCGCAGGTGTGACTTGGTGAACGCCACCCGCAGGTGTGACTTGGTGAAGGCCACCTGCAGGTGTGACTTCATGAATGCCACCCGCAGGTGTGACTTGGTGAAGGCCACATGCAGGTGTGACTTCATGGACGCCACCCGCAGATGTGACTTCATGAATGCCACCCGCAGGTGTGACTTGGTGAAGGCCACCCACAGGTGTGACTTCATGGACACTACCCGCAGGTGTGACTTCATGGACACCACCCGCAGGTGTGACTTGGTGAAGGCCACCTGCAAGTGTGACTTCATGGACGCCACCCGCAGGTGTGACTTCATGAATGCCACCCGCAGGTGTGACTTGGTGAAGGCCACCCACAGGTGTGACTTCATGGACGCCACCCGCAGGTGTGACTTCATGAATGCCACCTGCAGGTGTGACTTGGTGAAGGCCACCTGCAGGTGTGACTTCATGGACACCACCCGCAGGTGTGACTTCATGGACGCCACCCGCAGGTGTGACTTCATGAATGCCACCCGCAGGTGTGACTTGGTGAAGGCCACCTGCAGGTGTGACTTCATGGACGCCACCTGCAGGTGTGACTTCATGAATGCCACCCGCAGGTGTGACTTGGTGAAGGCCACCCATAGGTGTGACTTCATGGACGCCACCCGCAGGTGTGACTTCATGAATGCCACCCGCAGGTGTGACTTGGTGAACCCCATCCGCAGGTGTGACTTGGTGAAGGCCACCTGCAGGTGTGACTTCATGGACACTACCCGCAGGTGTGACTTGGTGGACGCCACCCGCAGGTGTGACTTGGAGACTTATGCTCACAGGTGTGCTTCCTGAACACGGCTCAGGGGTGTGGAAGAGGAACCTGCCACACCAATGTGGAAGGAGGCCTGTGACACAGAAGAATGGAAGCTGCCTCTTCCTCGTGCTGAGGCCCCACAGCCGTCCCTGGGGCGGGGCAGGCCTCCCTGGCGGGCAGGAGGAGGCCCGAGGGAGGGAGGGAGGGAGCCGGGAAGCCCAGGCAGGCCTGCGCATGGCCTGGGACTCAGTTTCCCACCTCTTCGGCCGGCAGTCCTGAGCATGCCCGCTCCGTCTGGCTCCATTTTCCTTCCGCTTGTTCAGGAGGCTGAGGGCGGCGTGTGAGGCCGGGCCGGGCAGGAGGGGCCGGGGACGCGAGTCTGGTGACCACCCCAGAGCCAGAGCGGAGGGCCTGGCAGAGCCCCGGCCGCACCACCGGCGCCATGCGCGCTCCTGTGCGCACACACAGCCCCGCCGGCCCGGCCTCAGCCCCGGGACGACCTGCGGGAAGCCCGGGAGGGAGCGGGGTCGGCGCGGGGCGGCGCTCGCGGGCCGGGACGCGTGTGCACAGCGGGGAGCCGGGGCCCGCGTCCCGGACAGGTGGGCCCGGCCCCGCGGGCGCCGGCGAGGGCGGGACGGCGAGGGGCGGGGACGGGGCGGGGCGGCGGGGCGGTGCTCACCTGGGCCGGGCCAGCCGGGCCGGGCGGGGCGCGCGTTCCGGGAGCCTCCGCGGCCGCCAGCGCCGCCGCGCGCCGCGAGGACAGACCGGAACCGGGACGAGGACGAGGACCGGGACGGGGACCGGCGGGGACGAGGACGAGGACCGGGACCGGCGGGGAGGAGGACGAGGACCGGGACGGGGACGAGCCCCGGCCCCGCCGCCCGGCGCGCGGTGAGTCCTCCTGGGCGCGCGCGCTTTGTCTGGGGGTCCCCGGGGCCTCGCCGGGCGGCGGGGCGGGCGGGGCGCGCCGGGGTCCCCCGCGGGGCCGCACCTGCCGCCGGCCCGACCCGACCTGGCCCGAGGGAGCCGCCGCCGCCCCGGCTTCCGCCCGGGCCGTCCGGGCTCCCTCTGCGCCGCCCGCCGCGCCGAGCCCTCCCCGCGCGCGGCTCCCGGCGGCCTGGCCGGCCTCCCCGGGCCCGAGGCGGCCGCGGCACCGCCACCTGCCGCCCCGCCGCCGTCGGCCCCCAGCGCCGGGCTGGGGCCGGCGGGGACCGGACGGGCCCGGGCGGAGGCCTGGCGCCGACCCAGGTGCCGCGCAGGTGACGGCGGTGACGGGCGGGGGCCCTGCCGCGGCCTGCGCTGCTCCACCACCGCCTCCACGGGAGCGGGGCCTGACCTGGGGGGGGGAGATGTGACCTCATGGGGGGCCTGACCTCACTGCGGGGGGGGCTGATCTCACCGGGGGTCCTGACCTCAGGGGGGCTGACCTCACCGGGGGTCCTGACCTCACCGGGGGTCCTGACCTCAGGACGCGGCCCTGACCTGGGGGGGGGGGGCCTGGCCGCACCCAAGTCCAGGGGTCCTGACCCCCCCTCCAGGGCTGTGGCAGGTTAGAGGCCAGGCCCACCACACGTGGCCCTGCATGGGGCGGGAAATCCAGTTACCATGGTGGTTCACCCTGCCAAGAACTAACCTGTTTCCAAAGGACCGCTCCTGTTGACTCTGGGTTAAAGTGTATTTGAGGCAAATGAAAGCCTTCCTGAAGTGTCTACCTCACCGAGAGACAAGCAGGGTTAGTTAGAACCTGAACCTGAGCACCGTCCAGCTCCAGCATCTGGGTGGTTAACTGGAGATACACGCCGGACTGTGAGCCCTCCCTGCCAGGACTGAGCCCAGATCTGCAGCCCACAGCCTCCCCAGAGCCGGGACTGCGGGTGGGAGGTGGGTGTACCCAGTTGCCCACTCACTCATGGAAAGAAATGCAGGTAGTCCTTCCTTGGGAGGTTCCTACATCTGCCTGGGTTTCTGCTGCTAGTTGAAGGTAACTTTGGCTTCTTCTTGGGTGCTGTGTAAGCCCAGTGCATTTGAGAGCTGCAGTTGCCTCTGCCTTGTCAAATACCAGTAGCATCTCTGACCTCTCACAGAGGCCCAGGCCTTCTTCCAAGAGCTACCTGTTGTTTCATGTGAGGGACTCTCACGTGAAGTCACTGTTCTATGAACGCCCTTTCCTCTGCTGTCGAGAAACCCAGGGCAGTGAGGTAAGTTACCCCAGGGCACAGTTCAGTCTGGACGCGCTGCCCACTCCTGCTTGCTGCTGTCCTGGCCCTGGAAAGGTTTTCTGTAAAGTTCCCCCAGGGACAAGTGAGTGCTCCCCACCACAGGCTTCCATCCTCCAGTGCCCGTCTCGCTGATGGCACCCTCAGCCGTACTCTTGGCACTAAAGAACAAAGGGAAGTGCCCTGGACTGTAACCCTCCAGAGAGCGCTCAGGTGCGCTTGGTCGGCCCCTTCCACTGAAGGAAGCGGGGAGCTGCCGTGTGCAGAAGAGGTAATCTGCCAGGATTAACACCAGATGTGCTTCTGGAACCTTCTCCTGGGCATCAGAGTCTGTGGTGGCACACTTCCATCAGAGAGGCAGAACCAGCTGCTGCACATCTGTGTGCTAAGATGTAGCAAGTGCAGCCTTGTGCAAGGGTTGGGGACTGTTCACCAGGCCAGAGGACAGGAGTGAGCCTTGCTCTGATGCCGCTGGTGGTAGCCAGGCGTGAGTGCTGTGAAGCCACCAGAATGGCCTGGACGCGTCACTGGTACATGCAAAAGTGTCAAAAGTTCTTGTAATCACTGTGCCAAGAATTGAAAAAGATATGAGAAAATGAGAACTGACATCATTGATTAGGAATAGAAACAGGAACTGATACCTCTCAGAAGGATCTAGAAGAGCCAAATATGACCATCTGTCTACTCCAAGACCTGGTCCCCCGACATGCGCATGCCCGCAGAGCCTAGGTTAAGACTGGCTTTGGCACTTTAAGAAGTATGCAGAGTCAGGGGCTGGCTCAGGCCTGTGGCCCCAGCCCAGAGTCCCCTTCAGCTTCAGCTGTGGTGTTATCTGCAGGTGTGTGTGAGTGTGTACTTGTGTGCGTGTGGACATGAGGTCTCTCCATGTGACATGGCAACACAAGGCTGGGCAGTTTGCTTCTCCCATCACAGCTGACTCTTCCACCCCTCCCGAAACTGGTGACCAGGTCTCTGTCCCTTGTCATTTCAAGAGTGCGTCTTGATCTGGCCTTTTCTCACTGCCCCTTCCCGCTGGCTGCTGTGCAGTTCTCCCTGCTCAGCCAGACAGCCGCCTGGCCTTGGGTTAGTCCACTGGGAAAGTTCTCCTGACGTTGTTCCGAACATTCACACACTTATGCCTGAACGTGGTTGTACTATCGCTGAGGTGGGAAGCAGTGGTTTAAGAAGCTGCCCAGTCCTTTTAGGGTTTCTTGTCCCTACCAGCCCTGTCTGAGTGGCCTGTGTCTCAGCCCACATGTGGTCTGTCCCTGCGTTCCTGAGATTTTAGCCATTCTCAGGCGCTCATCCTGCGGGCCCCACCCCGCTGGCTCACCCACCTCAAGCTTCTTCCCTCTGCCCTCTGCAGATCCGCCCTGGGGAGGCTCTCCGCTGCCTCTGCCCATTTTCTGTGGGATTGTCTTTCCAGGACTGACCTTTGCTTAGTGCTGTGTATGTTTGCAGGTATTTTCTACCAGGCTTGCTTGTCTTCGTGTCTTCTCCACAGTATTATGCAGAGAAAAGGTGTTTTGTTTTGATGTTTCTGTTTATTAATTCTTCCTTTCATATGCTGTGATTTTTGATATGAAGTCATAAGAACTCTGTCCTTTCTGAGGTCCTGAGGATTTTCTTTTTACCACATTTATATTTTCACATTTTACACTTGTGCCTGTGCTCCGTTTTATTGTAGTGTGTGTGTGTGTGTGTGTGTGTGTGTGTGTTGCTTCTAGGGTGGGGGGTGAGCTGGGTTTTACTCTGTTGTTGGTGATGGAAGGGGGTCTTCCCCCATTGGCTCATCTTTGCATCCTGTGGGAAGACTTTCCTGCTCAGCATTGGGTTCTCTGTTCTCGGCCGTTGAGCCAGGACTGCACTGTCTCCCTTGAGGCATCCATGTAGTAAAGCTTCTTCAGGAGGACGGAGTGCTCAGGTGACCACAGGTGGTCACTCTCCTCTATGTCAGGAGGCCATCCTGGGCCATGTAGCTTGTCTCTAAAACCAAATTTAACATTGCCTGCAGAGGAAACTTTGATGTCAGCCACTGCTTCAGATTCACCAAGCCCTTCTTTTCATGTAATGTCTTCAGCAACAAGAGCAGGAAAGTGAGCCATTCATTCTTCTCCACCCACTGGAACCTTCCAGTGACATAAAATGGAGATGTTTGGAAGTTCAATTTAAGTCCCCTGTTTTATTCCCCAATGCTTTTAAACATTCAAAGAAAAAAACTGTCTCACCTGTTCCTCTGTGCCTCTCTGCGTGAATTCTGGAATGGCATATTTACACACGCAGAAACATCGCTGGTCTTTTGATGGCAACACCACCTACCCACAGATGAACTCAGGGAGAATTAGCAGCTTGCCACTTCCGCCTGCCAGTCCACACGCAGAAGCTGCGCAGCAGTGTTTCAGAATTTTCACCATGCAGCTTCAGAATCCGTAAATTTTAGAGCATATCATGCATCCATTTTTCTTGGGGTGGTTATAAGTGGCATGTATTTTTAGCATCCGTTTTCGCAGGTTAGTGTAGTAAGTAGAACTGAAAATAATGTTTGTGCATTGATCTTATCTCCTGCCACCTGACTCACTGCCCCTATGAGAAATCTAGGAGGTTTGGGAGGTGGAATTCCTGGGGTGTTCTGTGTGTATTTCATATCACCTGCATTTATTTAGTTGTTTATTTATTTATTGTCCAAGGGCTTGCACTCAGGATCTGGCACTGTCCTTGGACACTTTTTGCTCAAGTGCTACCACTCTACTACTTGAGCCACGGCACCACTTCCAGCTTTTTCTATGTACATGGTACCGAGGAATCAAACCCAGAGCTTTGTGCATGCTAGGCGAGCACTCTACCACCAGGCCACAGTCCCAGCCCCATCTTCTTTCTTATCTGTCTCCTTTCCATTTCCTTTCCTTGTCCCTTTGTACTGTGTCTCCTCACCACTAGAACGTGTGTCTGGTTGGTCAGCAGCCAGCTGCACATTTCACCGGGAATTTTCTGACGAACGCAGAGCCCTAGCCCATCTCTGGTATACCACACCACAGCCCTGGGGAGACGGGGGCCGGGAGGTGAACTCGGGACTGCTGCTGTAAACAGGAGAAGGGCCTGTGTGTGTCTAGGGCCACACAACTCATTCATCTGCACGTGCCCATGCTAAAGTGGTCGGGAGGTGCTAACTGGACACAGTGCTCAGGAGAAGGAGAGAGGGGCTTGCCGTCTGAGGCGAGCCCAGACATCAGAATCTGACAGACTCCATTTCAGCCAATGGCCAGCAAAAGCACAGACAAGAGGATCCTCACCTTGAGCATAAAAAGCAAGATACGGTCTCAAAAATAACCAACACAAAGCAGGTTGGAGGCATGGATTAAGTGGTAGGGTGCCTGCCTAGTAAGCAAAGGGCCCGAGCTCATTTCACCGCAGCTAAAATCTTTTCCACTGTGTTTCACTAATAATTTATGAAGAAAGTGCTGCAGATACACTATTCGCATCACTCCTTTCTAGTACATTGTCCATATTTACTAAATGACCTCCTCTTGTCTGTCAGTGCCGCTGCATCTGATAATCCCGCGTGTGTATGCTCACACTCCTGATTTGGCTTCTTGCATGATTGAAACCCGAGACTGTTCGTCAGCTTGGTGTCTGACAGACATAGCAGAGCTCTGTCTCCGGCGTGGCTGCCAATGCAGAATTCCTGTAGGAAGATTCAGCGTCTGTGTCCCATGAGCCAAAACACTGTGTGAGCATAGTAGGGTGTCAGGAGGCCACAATCGTAGTTCTTGCTCTTGACGTAGCCGTGGCTGAGCTGTGACTCAGACTTCCACGAGATCGTTGGTAATGGCTCTGCGTTGTGCCCAGCGAGAACGGCACGGAGTTTCCTTAGAAACCTGTTGTCCCTGCGGAGGAAACTGCCCTGCGGCCGAGACACACTGTACTGCATGTACTGCTTCCGGCTGCGCTTGTACAGTGCTGCAGTGCTGCTGTTCCCCTAGCTGCCCGGGTCTCCTGACCGTCCTCACCGCTCCTGCTGGGACCCCCAATCCATCCCTGCAGGACTGTCCCCGAGTCTTCCTCACCCACACAGACAAGTGTGGACCTGTGCCTCTCCTCCCAGGGGTTGTGTGGCACGGCAGGAGGCGTGTGCATGTGTGTGGTGTGGCCGGAGATGTGTGCACACATGTGGTATGGCGGGAGGTCTGTGCATACATGTGCACGTGTGTGGCAGGTGTGCCTGGCAGGTACGGCTGTGCGGGGCAGGGGTCATATGATCAGCTGCTTCTCAGCTGATTCTATCAGATGTCTGGAAGTACAGTGAACCCGGACCCTGTGGACACAGGGAGCTCACAGGCGGGGAGGACCCAGAACCGGCTCACAGGGGCTCTCCTGCTTGTGCTGTGCCACGTCTGCTAGCTGTCGTTGTACATCCTGAGAATCTCGAAGTAAAGGGGAAATACTCGGGTGAAGGCATCGGCCGCTCCCACCCGCGAGGCCTTCCAAGCCTCCCCTAGCCTAGCTGACAGCTGTGTGCCATGCTCAAAGAGAAAACAGAGAGACTGTGAGAGATGTGGGCCCCTGGCGCTCACAAGCCCATGCTGAGCCACCGGCTCTCGGGGCCCAGGGAAACGCAGCACCTGCAGCATCTTCACGCTCCAAGAAGCCAGAGCTCAGCCATGTGCCTGAGCTCTGAGGCCTTCGCGGCCCTGTCACAGCCCCCAGACGCGTGCCTGGCCCCCAGGTCCACGCTGAGGCCTTCGCGGCCCTGTCACAGCCCCCAGACACGTGCCTGGCCCCCAGGTCCACGCTGAAGCCTTCACGGCTCTCCGTCATGGCCCCAGGGCAGCGGGCGCCCATGCTTTAGCCCGGACTGCCCTCAAAGTATAATCCCCCTGATCTGTATTGCTCAAGGGGCTCAGGGACTCATGCTCCTGGCATGCGTCACCACGCCCAGCCTTGAGCTGCGTTCCTGTAAGTTCTGTTGTATGACAGTTGTGAAGGACTAACCCACGGCCACGTGCCCGTGAGGAGGAGGCCGTGTCTTCTGAGGGCCCATCCTGGGGTGAGTGACCACTGGGAAGGTTCTGGAAGGTTCTGAGAAGCTCAGGAAGGAGATCACGCAGTCAAAGGCCAGCTGACCACGTGGCTGTGATCAGATGGGCTTGGAGTCACGTCCCCTGTGGGCCTCGCAGGCCTCCGCAGGCACCATTAACCCGATTAGAATCTGGAGATTGTCTATCAGCAGCTCCAGGGTGCCGCTGCTGTGCTTCCAGAAAGGACAGGTTGACCCAGTCAGCTCGGCACAGCTCCTGCCTGCACAGGTGCCGGCCTAGAGACCCCTCGGCACAGACTCGGTCCCACTACGCTGGCATCTGCACTGCGCTGCCTCTGCCTGCCGAGGGGCGTCGGGTGGAGCCAGCCTCCTGAGAGAGCATCCTTCTGCGTGTTGTCACCACTCCTGGGCGCCTGTGCTGTCTGTCGTGCCACCAGGGAGGTACCCGCAGCTGGGTCAGGGGGCTGGTACGGAGAAAGAAGGCCGACCTCGGGTTCATAGCCAGGACCAGTCCACGCTGGCCTGCAGCCCACATCTCCAGGAAGCTGAGTTGGCATCTGATTTTCCGATAAGAAGGACCTGGAGTGAGAGTCCCCAGGGTAGGCTGGGGGGGTGCGGGGTGATCCCCGTGGCCCCGCCCAAGAATGTCTGCCCTTCAGGCCTCGGGCTCCTCCCCAGCCCGGGGTGAAACCTGCTCTGGGCTGAGCAGCTGTGCAGGCGGGGCGGGCCTCACTCAGGGACACAGGAGGTGGCATACCTGCGGGGACACTCAGAAGGCAGCAGGGCGAGGTGTGTCTTCTCGGTGACTAAGTCAGGCTGGAGCTGGCGTGAGCCACGGAGGAAGGGTGCGCCCAGGTGGGCGGCAGTGAGTTTCTGCCCTGTGACCAGACACGCCAGCCCCGAGGGCGACATGAGACTCAGCCTGTCCCATCCTGCATGTGGAGGGGAACTTCGCCCGCTGGTTCCGCGTCTTTTCCTGTCTCTTGCCTGATCACAGACTCAGGGTGTGTGCATCTGTGTGCCGCATAGCCCCCCGTCAACACAGACCTCCGCTGACCTGCCCTGAGCAGGAGCCAGCCTCTGTGCCTGCGTCCCCGCCCCGAGGTGACTCTCAGAACACACACGGCAGCGAGAGCTCCAGAACCAGAAATCTCCAGCCTTATTCCGGCTTTACCTACGTAGTCAGCTGATGGTCCATGAGGAGGAATCTGAGCACTGACCTCCAGTTTCCAGTAAATCCCGGGGCACTTGGCCATCTCAACAGGACTGCGCTGGCGTCCACCGTGACACAGCGCCCCTCGTCACCTGCCACTCCACAGTGCCGCTGGATGTCTCTTTAGTGGATTCTCCAGCACTGCACTGCGTCGCTCAAACCCCAAATCCTGGCCGTCCGCCCTTCCCTCCCTCTGCAGGCTGCACCTGCATCACGTGGCGCTCACTGTGGGAGCACACTCCCTTCCCGGGGTGCAGTGTGGGTGCTGGCGGCCGAGTCGCTCCCTTCAAAACTGGACACTTCCCAGCTCCCAGGGCAGGACTGGACATTTCTTGGGGAGGGGAGGAGGACTGGGCTCCTGTGATCACCCCTGGCTCCCTCCCTCTCTCCCTCTCCTCCCCCTCTGCCTCTCCCCCCTCCCTCTCCCTCTCTCCCTTCCTTCCTCTGCTGTCAGGGCTGACAGCTTCTGTGAATGCCTGGCTGGCTCATCTCCAAGGCAGAATCTACACACAAGGAAGACAGAGAATGCATCGAGTTTTGCGGCCTCTGTGACTGGCAGGTGTGCAGGCAGGAAGTTCAGGCAGGAAGTAGTCATGCCAGATAGAGCTGGTGGAGGACAGAGGGCTGGGCTCCCCAGAGCTGCCTGGAGCCCATGTTGGGTGGGGTCCAGGGGAACACAGCCGCACTCCACCAGGGGGCCTGGCGGAGGCCGCCCCTCTCCACCATGGCCCCAGTTGTGATGGTTTCCCCACTCCACCACCACCACACAGGACCAAGCTCCCAGCGTGGACGTCATGTCCAAGCCATGGAGAGACAGGGCAGGAAGCTGTTAGCCCCCCTCCCTCTCTAAGCCTTTCTTTGTGGGGGCAGAGCTCAGGTCCATCCTGGGATGCTTACAGGGTGTCTGCCGTGGGCTGGGGTGTGGGGAGGCTGCTGGCTCTACCTGTGGGGGGCTGGGTCCATGGCAGGGCCCTGTGGTGGATGGAGGCCTGCAAAGGGGGACAGCAGAGGAGAAGTGGGCACCGTCCTGGTCCTGACCCCCTAGGCTGGAGCTGCACTGCACATGGTGAGGGGAGAGAGATACCAGAGATGGGGACCGCAGCCTGGGGTAGCAGCCTCAGGCCCAACTGGGGAAGACCCAGATTCAGAGCCAGGGAAATGAGGGATGAGAGGGAGGGAGCCGCCCCCCCCCACTGCCCACCTTCTTCTGAACTCAGAACTCTCTTGCTGCTCCCCGCATGTGGGACAGTGTTCCACTAGTGTGTGACAGGGGCACGGGCCTCGCACCGGTTGACCTTCAGACATCCTGGGCAGGAGAGAGGATAGCTCGGGGGTCAGCTGACTGGAGTCTGGTCACAGTACCTGGTCCCTGCACCCATTCGGCTCTGCAGAATGTCCCTCTGTATCAGGGGGTGTGCATGTGCCCGTGTGGTTTGGGGCTGTTGTTTGGTGAGACTGGTAGTTGTTTACTATGTCTGAACACAGGCTGTCATTACGAGAATGCTTTTGACCTGAGCAAAGATGATGGTGTACAGAAAACAAGCTTAAGATTGCTGTTCATAGAGAAAAGAGGAAGAGGAATTGGGGGGGAAGGGAGAGAGAGGAGGAGACAGAGCAAGAGGCCAGGATGGTGAAGGGATGCCCACCCCTTCACTTGACTCATTTTTTTTCCTTCAAGCCTTTTATTTTTATGTGAGTCATTTGCTTTTTTTAAAATTTGTCCCTGGGTTTGGAAGTCAAAGCAGCGCTGCTCTGCCTCCCTCCCTCCCCCAGGCCGTCACTGTGAGCCTTGTTTATCTGCAGGTCTAGGGTTCCTTCCCTGGGCTTTTGAGGCTGTCCTGGCTGTCAGGTGCCCACAGAAGCCCTCTCACAGGGGTGCCCACAGAAGCCCTCTCACAGGGGTGCCCACAGAAGCCCTCTCACAGGGGTGCCCACAGAAGCCCTCTCACAGGGGTGCCCACAGAAGCCCTCTCACAGGGGTGCCCACAGGGCTGTCTCCTGGGGTCTTCTTGCTGCAGGCCTGGCTGCCCAGGCGCATTCTGTCTTATTATTGACCTTTGCTGCTACAAAGTAAGCTCATGATGACCTTCTAGAATGTTCCCTGTTCTTCCATCATTCCCTTTATTCAGCTTTCCCCATTCTGGACCACTAGTTCCTTTACCAGTCTTGCCCAAGAATTGTTTCTGAGGTGCAAATTCACCTCATTTCCCCTTAGTGAGAATCTTCACATATGCCAAAGCCCTTTGCCAAGAGCTCGGGGATTCCTGTGTCTGTGTGGGCCATCCACTGAGTTGAGAAGGTGGACCACTGTCCAGTTATGTACGACCCTCCTCATGCCAGACAAAGCCGGGTCAATGACAGGTGCTGAAACCAGCAGGGTTCTGCCGGGGGCCGGGGGGCAGGACCTTGGGACACGGCGGCCCTCAGCTCTTACGGCAGCGAACTGGCAGTGGTCGTGGTTTCTGGAAGGAACACCGGGCAGTGCTCTCCCAGCACTGTAAATGGACCCTGCTCTTGGGGTCCGCCTGTGACCACCTGAATCATTCCCTGGTCATGGATTTTGGCTTGGTGAAGGTGGTGTTATTTGCTCCTCACACAGGCGGCTTTGGAGGGGTGACAGGAGGGGGTGGACAGCCAGTCATTGCCAGCAGTCTTCTAGGACCAAGTGAGGGCTCTGTCTCTCCTGCGTCTGTGAGTGTCACGGCCTGGAGGGTGACGCTCCTGAGCCGGTCCCCGGTACTTTACTAAGGTTGGGGCGGCTGTCTGGCATCTTTTCCTCCCTTCCCCTACTTCCCACTGGTGGTGTGCAGTGGGCATGAATCGGGACACCCCTCCCCTTCCTCAGGCCCTCCCTCGCTGGGCTGTGTCGTCTGAGTCACGGCGAGATGGGTCACAGCGCTTCTCACACTCACGTGGGGAGAGATGGGGTCTCCCCGGCCATTGTTTCGTACCCTGAGCCCAGGAGACAGGAAGAACCCATGGGCCCTCACACAGCCTATTTTTAAGTCACTTTTATGTGTCCTAAAACTTGTACTTCCCACCAAAAGAAGAGCCATGGGGCAGTTTCAGAGTTGCCTTCCTCATAGGACAAAACCCGAAGCCAGGACTGGAGGAAAAAAAAGTCAGGACCGGGTCATGGGAGGCCACTTCTGTTACTCCTGTGTTAGGGTTAAAGGACTGAAGAGGGAGGGAGACTGCGCCCTTGGGGAATGCCAGTTCTTATCTCTTCCTTCTGAAAGTCAGATAACAGCGGGAGTTTCGGTGTGGGGGATGGGAAGCCAGCACTGCACCCCTGTGGACTGCAGTCTCCTGACTGAGGACCCGCTTGGCTGGGGCAGCCGTGTCCTCGGAGCCCTGGCTGTGTTTACTGTGCTCTAAGGGCACCTGGTACCAGGAGATAGGTAGAGCCAGTGACAAGCAAGTGACTTTTAAGGAACAAAGCATTCCTTATTATATTCCGGCAATGTGAGATGTGAGGAATTCCTCCGTTTTAAGACCTGGTTGATGTGGCCTTTCCTGGATTTAGCAGGGGAGGGTACTCATATATATACATATATATATGTTTTATTTATTTTAAGAATGCAGTATATGTGAAGATCCCTGTCATTGTCCTGAGATGAAAGGACCCTGGGGTGATGAGGCACAGAGAGGATGGAATGTGTAGTTTCTTCTCAGAGGATTTAACATGCACTTATTTGCTACTAAAATTTGGGTTAGAAAATAAGCATGAGAGAAGACGCTTGTGACTCACACCTGCCGTCTCAGCCTCTAAGGAGACAGACTGAGGATCACAGGTGAAGCCAGCCCAGATAGACAAATCCATGAGACTCTTATCTCCAGTTAAGCAACAAAAAGCTAGAAAGGGAGGTGAGGCTAAGTGGTACAGTGCCAGCCTTGAGCAAAAAACGCTAAGCAAGAATGTGAGGCCCTACAAAAATGGCTGTAGACACATGAAGAAATGCTCAACATCTCTGGTCATAAAAGAAATGCAAATCAAAACAACGCTAAGATTCCACCTCACTCCAGCTAGAATGGCCAGGATCAAGAAATATAATAACAACAGATGCTGGAGGGGATGTGGCCAGGAGGGATCACTACTACACTGTTGGTGGGAGTGCAAACTCGTTCAACCACTATGGAAAGCAGTGTGGCAGTGCCTCAAAAGACTAAACATAGAGCTCCCCTATGACCCAGCAATTCCACTACTTGGCATTTACCCAACCATCCAGAATCTAGGGCATACTAAACCCACTAGCACAACAATGTTCATTACAGCACTATTCACCATAGCAAAGATATGGAACCAACCCAGATGCCCCTCAGTTGATGAGTGGATCAACAAGATGTGGTATTTGTACACAATGGAATTCTATGCTGCTATCAGGAAAAATGGCATTGCCCCATTTGCTGGGAAATGGAAAGACTTAGAAAAGATCATATTAAGTGAAGTAAGCCAGACTCAAAGGAACTTAGGCTCAATGGTTTCCCTCATTTGTCATAATCAGTAGAACTGTTGGGCTCTCCTAGCAGAGATTTGCAATAGAGCAAAACCTTGATACAAAAGGCCATATAGTAGGACACTAAATGAAAGGATCTCTAGGATATAGAAACAAAAGCCATGTAATGAATGATTGTTGTCCTTAAGGTACTATGTCATCTCTCATCTCTTTTGCTGTCCCTTGGTTCTCTCATATTGTTACAGTATCTCACTTTGTTACCTGATATATCGGATATATTTGTATTTGGTTATTTGAAATTGGATAGGGAAGGCGGGAAACAAGATGAGGGGTGGGGGGGGGGAGGGAAATGGGGACCAAGACATGTGAAAGAGTATCAATGTATGGGAATTAATGCACCTTCTATCTGGCAAATATCACGTAACCCTTCTATTAATTATAATAAAAAAATATATGGAAAAAAAAAGAATGTGAGGCCCTGAGTTCAAGCCCTAGTACCAGCACAAAGAAAAAAAAAAACAAAAACAGACAAAAAGGAAGCTTGAGGATTGCCTGGTTGTTTTTATCCAGTTTTCCCTGCAAGCTGTGCAGATTTTCTGCCTGCCTGTCTGAAGAGCCACTGTCAGGTCTTTGCTGGTCTGTGAGCCACAGACTCTTTAGAAATCCTGGGGCAGTTCTCTGGCCTCTGGGCTCACCTGCTTACATGTTGGTGGAGGTGTGGGTCTGTTTGTATGTGGCTGGGCAGGCTGACCTTGTCATAGATGAGCAAGTGTGTCTGTCACTAGATCTTCACCTGAGCTCCAAGTTCCCGTGTACGACAGAGTGACTTCAAGATGTCTCACGAGCTTTTGTGGCTGGGTTGTCTCGCCTCCAAAGTGAGCAGGGCACATTATTGGAGACTGTTGTTCTAATGACAGAAAAACAATACAAAAACCCATGGAAGTCCTAACTTCGGGCTAAAGTTTCTCTGTTCCTTCCAGCTTCTGAAGAGCAGGATGGGCAACCACGCGGGAAAGCGAGAGGTCCCGGCTGAGAAGGCTGGTAAGGTAAGACCTGCTCTGAGCCTGCAGTCTGGGCACAGTGTGGCTTGGGTTGTGAAACACAAATCCTCGGCTGGCGGAGGGCAGAGGTGGCTTTGAGCTGGCACAGAAGCCCCTGCAGAGCCGAGAGGTGGCGGGGCCTTGTTCTGCGGAGAACTGTTGTTATCCAGTGATTTGGGAATGTTGCTCGCTGGTCTCTAGAGGTGTCCTGATCTGGAAGACTGACGAAGACAGATGAATGAAGCTAGGGAGAGAAGGAGGAGGAGGAGGAAGATGATGACAGGGAGAGGGAAGAGAGGAGATCCCTGCCCAGGTCAGATGCAGCTCATCTTTGAATCAGGGGGTTCAGACAGAGAAGAGAGGTTATAACACCTCTTTATTCTCCGTCCACTCCTTTCTTCGCCTCTTGAACACATTTCAGAGTGTGAGGAGATGAGATGTCCAGCGCTGCCCCCCCCCCCACGCCATCTGCCCTCACTTTGGTTGGTGGGGCGGGGATCCTCTGTTTATTAGGACACAGAAATTGAATTCAGCACAGACGTCTGCTCTGTCCCTCAACAGACAGCGTTCCCACCCTCGAGCAAAATGGCACTGACCTGGACCGTGGCCTTGACACATGTAATAATAGCGGTTGCACTCAGTTTCCCTGTCAGCTAGTGCATGATGCTTTCAGATCGTGCGGCAGGCAGGCACTCATGCCCAGAGCCCACCTAATTAACATGAACAGAATTACCCAACTTCCTAACCACCAATGTACAGATGTCTAAATGGCTCTGTAAAGACTGAGGGCAGATGACTCATCGTGTTGAAGCACGTGTAAACTGTGCTGCCCATAATCTCATTTTAATTAGCAGTTGCACTTGACTCTAAAGAGCTCGAGAGGATCTGCCTCACCAGAGATGAAACAGGAAGATGGCTCCAGGAGAGAAGGGCAGGCTGTGGTATTTTGGGTTTCGGAATAACTGGTTTGCAACTCTAGTTTCTAAAAACTCTGCGGCTCACAGTCTGTTTCCTGTTGTTTAATGCTGTAAAATACCACAGTAAACTCTGAGTTTAATTCTAACAGAGTAAGAGTATTGAGCAATAATGAAGCCTGGTCCTGGGTCATTGTTTCCTAAAATTTAATTTTTGAAGTTTTGATGATTGAAAAATCAGAACCTGAAACTATAGTTCCTGTGGGTACTTTTTACACATTAAGAGCTGTTTCTTAAAAACCTATAGAGAAGATTTGCTGCCTTTCAGAATGAATGTTCTGTGATCCTGCATGAAACAGACGAGCATTTAAGCCTGAGCTAGAATAGAAAAATCACCTGCGCTCCAGAGCCACTGCTGGCTGTGCCCCTGCTGCTTGAGCTAGGACTGAGTCTCATCGAGGAGAGTCCCAGGGAAGAGGAGGACAGGTGGCCCCTCCTTCGCCCCCAGGGCCCCTGTGCTCCTGGGGGATGGAGGAAGGCTCTGCTCAGCCTTCCCCAGTTCCTGTGAAAAATCACAGGTCCTGGAGATGTAGGTGTGAAACGCGTCTCGAGGTGTCTCACAAAAAGAAGCGTCTCACAGGGCGAACGTGTCAGCAAGGGTTTTAGCAGAACGAGTTCCGGGAGAGAAGACAAAGCATTTCTGGTTCCCAGTACAGGAAATCAGTGTTGCAGACTCAATAGCAGTGGTTACCTCCCTGGCCCCGCCCTCACGAAAGGACCCCTCTTTCCTGTGCTCAGCCCGCAGGCCCCTCACGCCCCAGGCCTCAGCAGAAGCTCCATCATTCAAAGAAGTAGGTCCATCATATCCCACCCTGCCCAACCCTGTGACCCTGGCCTTGGGGACGCCGGGGCCCTGCTGGCTTCTGGGAAGGGTGGTAACACCTGGTGTGCATCCCAGAAGACCCCACGCTAACTGGGCACGTTTCTCCCCAGGGATGCCCACTCTGAAATGTCACTCTGGTCTCTGACATGCTCACACCGAGCAGCCCCCTCTTACCTCTCCTCCTCCGAGGCCCCATGGCCTCCGCCTGGGAAGGGTCCCATCTCACTCACCTACGAGCTCTTTGTCAGTCTGGCCATGTGGCACTTTTGCTGCACTCATTGGTGCACAGTCACAAAGCACCTGCAGAGGGACGTGGGGGCCAGGCTCCCTGGGGACCCCTGCTCTGCCCAGGCCCTTTTAGCTGTGCCTGTGAGGCACTCTCGGGCAATTCTAGCCTAGATCCTCAGGGCATAAAGGAAGACCTTTGCCCCAGGGCCAGCTGTGGCATCCCAGAACAGTGTCTACCAACGAAATAGATTCCCAGCCTTCCTCTGCACTGTCTCTCCTGTGGGTTTGCTCTGTAGAACATTCTGGGAACAGCTAGGCCTTCAGGCAAATGAGCCATCAGGGGACATGAGGGCCAGCCGTGAAGCTCATTTGGTGTGCTGGGCACATGTCATCTGCCCCGGGCTGATCAGCGCCCGGCTGCCCCAGGAGACACCACGGGCGCTCCACCCACCCACAAGAGTCTTCTCAGCACAGGGCCCACAGCTGCCCAGGTGTCCTGTGACCAGGCAGGCTATGCCTATTCTTTCACTATCTTTAAGATGATGGGCAGGGGGATTGCAGTTACCTAAGTAAGATAATGGGTACCTTTAAACACTGTTGCACTGTTGCCCCTCCCTCATTTTCTCCCTCTTACCCTGCTCCACGTCCCCCACCTGATTGCCCCTGCTCACCCGCTGCCCCCGCCGGACTCTGCCAGCTCTCTCTGCATGTTCCTGCCTTGTGGATCAGGGTGTGCGTGCTGCAGGCATGTGTTGGGTGTGTCTACCTGCACACGAGTCGGGCAAGGCCCTGCGCTCCACTCTTGGTCGCTGGCCCTGTGGCTCTGGCTGCAGGAACTGCTCCTTGTGCTCAGCCAGGCTGGCTGTACCCAGGCGGTTTTGTCGTGCCTTCTCCTAATAGTGGTTTGGTGCTGTGCCAATCTAATTATCATATGTTTTACATTTAATTATGTGTCTGTGGTGGTTGATATCGGACTCCAGTCCTCGTTATTTAATGCTTCCTAATTGCAGTCAACCTCAAGTCCTATGTAGCCAGGCCCCGGCAGGCTGGTCGGGGAAGGAGCCGCTCTGGGGGATGAGATCACTCACGTGGCTGTGGTCACGCCTTCCTAGCTCCTCACGGCACCCAAGATGCCAACAGAAGGCGGTGTCCCCAAAGTCAGGTGCAGGAAGCCGCTGTCTTCGCTGGCCCAGCCCTGAGCTAAGTCTGCCCTGGCTGTGAGGGCCCTCCCTTCCCTGCCCCGGAGCAGGAGCAGGTGGACGAGAAAGGGAAAAGCAAAAGCGAGGGTGTCGTCTTTGAGGAGGAAAGAGCTCTGCGTTCGTGGAGGGCCAGCAGAAACACTGACCCTTCCGTGGGGCTGTGGTTAGTTTTCATAGGAGTGGGGTGGCCTGGCCGGGCACTCGGTCATAACCTTCCGGGAATCATGTGCGTGGTCCTTGTTCCTCGTGTGGAGGTTATGCTGGTGTGAGCGAGTGTGTCCTCGGAGTTGACATACAGCCTCCTGCACTCCTGAGGACCCCAGTGGCCCTCCATCCACGCCAGCTCTGCTGTGTTCAGAGGAAGACTCTTCTCGTGGATTGGGTTCCTAAGCCTGCCGTCATGTGGCCTACACTGAAGACCAGGAGCTGGAGCGTGATTTCTTAGTCGCAGCTCCACTCCTCCTTAGCAGGCACGGCTCGTGGAAGGCACCCTGCACGTTTCCCGGACTGCACACTTGTCACACAGCCTTTAGACCAGCGGAATGCACTGTAAGGGGGGACTTTTTCTTTGTCAGAGTACTTTCACACCGGCATCCCCGTTAACCGTACTCTGACTCGTGCTCATCTCAGGCAGTGACCCACCCGCAGGCTGTCTGGGGCCTGCGCAGCGCGCGTCTTAGGAGCACGCTTCCTCAGGACCACCGGGCCTTGGGTCAGCTGACGACGGCCTCTCAGCCTTGCCTCCGCCTGCGCCTCCATGGTGGAACTCTGGGCACACATTCGGGTCTTGATCAAGCCCAGGGACTCTCGGTGTCTCTCCAGTCTGCAGAGTAGGATGTATCGGGTGTGTGGTGTGCGTGACTCCCCTGGGACGGCAGGCATACAGGACTGGCTCCCTGCAGAGGTGAGGGGTGAGGGGCGTGCCCCATCCATTCTGCAGCCTCCTTCAGGGCGAGGAGCCAGGGTCACACGTCTACCCTGACTTCCCCTCCTCTTCCCCTTCTCGCCTCATCAACACTCACAGTAGCCCCTGGTTTTACTGAGCAGGATTTACTTCCACCTTTCCAATGGTGTGAGTACAAGGCAGTCAGCCGGCGTGTGTGGTTGGAGAAAGGTGGCGTTCGTCTGCCCTGGCGGTGCTGCGTGGGCATTGGCCTCCCGAGCTGGTCCAGCACTCACACGTGTGAGCACCATGGCGCCTGCTTTACGGCAGGGGGTGAAGAGGTTGGCACCACAGAGAATCTACTCACAAGATGTCCACGCGGTGACCCATTCTGTGTGATCTGGAAAGATGTGACCAGCCACGCAGGGCCCTCCACACGACTCACACGGAAGCAGAGTAATGTCCTAGGGAAATGTGCTCCTCTTCATTCAAAATAAGACAGGATGTCTCTCTAGCCTTGTTCTCTTTTTAGTACGAGAATTTTTTGAACAGAACAGATCCCTCACATAAATGTAAACGTAGCTGCATTTGAGTCCAAGTTCAAATTCACCAGTTGTCAGGCTGTGGGTCTCTCTTGCCTTCCTGAGATCCCTGGGTCATAATAGCAGCCGGTAAGGAAGGGTGAGACCAACTAAACAGAACAGCCCTAAAAAAGAAGCTAGCAGAGCAGTGAGGTGAGAACCCCGGCTAAGCATTTGCGCTCTGACACCGGCTAATGTGTTTTGGTGTGACTTCTGAAAGTCGGTGCTGAAATAAAATCCTGAACACGTCTTGGCACTCATCGTTTAACAGTCCTTCCCATCCTACAAACCGCAACGTGGTCTAATGCAGAGTGGGCTTAAGATGAAGCAGGTGAGGGCCGGGAGTTTGGCCTAGTGGTAGACTGCTTGCCTAGCATGCATGAAGACCCGGGTTCAATTCCTCGGTACCACATACATGGCAAAAGCCGGAAGTGGTGCTGAGGCTCAAGTGGTAGAGCTCCAGCCTTGAGAAAGTCCAAGGACAATGCTCAGGCCCTGAGCTCAAGCCCAGGACTAGCAAAAAAAAAAAAAAAATGAAGCAGGTAAAGGCCACTGTCAAACTAAGGACATGTTTCCTGCGAGTTAAGATTTCCCCAGATGCTGCACTGGCCCTATGTGGCTCCTGGGAGCTGGCCCTTTGTGGGTGTGTGAGTTTATTGTATCCAGACTTTGAGAAATGCCCACTCCAGATCCTTTGTCCCTCTTTCAAAAGTGGGTTTCCATCTTGTTCTTGCTGAGTTCTAAGAGTTCTTCACACATATGGAGACTTGACCCTCGTTAGATATATGATTTGTTCTCCGGGTAGGTCCTTGTATCATTTGTATGCAAAGGCTCTCTTCTCCTTTTTCCCTCCTCTTAGTCCTCCTCCCCCTCCTTCTCCTCCCCTTCTTCCTCTTTCTCTTCCCCTTCCTTCTCTTTCTCCATCTCCTCCTCCTCCCCCTCCTCTTCCTGTCCCTCCCCTTCCTGCTCTTCCCCTTTCACCTCCCCTGTCTCCTCTTCCTGTTCTTCCTCCTCCTCTTCCCCCTCTGCCTCTCCCCCTCCTCCTCCTCCTCTCCCCCTCCTCCCTCTCCTCTTTCTCCCCTTCCTCCTCCTCTGTCCCTCCTCCCTCCCCCTAATTTGGAAGATGGTCCATTAGCCCCTGGCCTCTGTTCCTCAGGCTGTTGGTGTCTGGCCCAGGACCTGCCTAGGACTATGTTTCAACAGCTGGAAGAATGTCTCACGCTCTTCATGCTGGCCTTGTCCTGTGGTCTCTGCCCTCGCACTCATTTTGAAGCAGAGTTTTGGTTATTTCAAGGAAGCCAGGAAATGAGCCGGGGTTCCCTCCCTCTGGTAGCAGCAGCCTAGGTGGTTTTGTGCCGCGGGCCCCTTTGCCCAGGGTCCTTTGGTTATCAGCTGCAGGCACACGAGCACCTGCTGGCAGAGGCCAAGCGGCTGCCAAGCCTCTCTGCCCACCTCAGACGAGCTGCCCCAGTAACCCAGTGGTGGCAGGGGTGAGAAGCCTGCAGGGCACGGTCCGGGCGAGCTTCCCTGTCCTGTTCTGCTTAGACTGTGCAGGAGGTGAAGTTCCTGTGTGTGTGTCTCTGATCGCTGTTGGTGTGGTTTAGGTGGCTCTGTCTGCGTGGCTCAAGTGGATACTCTGTAAGGAGAAGAGCAAGTCATAAGCAACAGAGCAAGAAGACCTAACTTTATTCAAGAAAGAACACAAATGTAACACAGTTCTACTAACCTCGTCCCCAGGGCACTCTCATACCATGATGGGACTTCATAATTTTAAATGTTTTACCCATGCTTTATCGCCAGGCTTCAATTTGCCGGGTGTGTGCTGGAAGCCTGCGCCCTGAGGGCCTGTAGATGGGGTGAGCTACCCCTTATCAGGTGGAGGTGATGTCTTTGGGTCTGACTTGAAGACAGGCACATGGATATTTAAACTGCACACCTGTCGGCTGGCCCATGGGCCTGGGTGCATTGAGGGTGAGAGAAATGCCCTACCCACAGCGAGGGCAGGAGGCGGAAGGACCGGGCCTGGCACGGTCTCCTCACTAGCTGGTCGCTAGAAATGAGGTGCTGGCCTGCCCTGCGTCCTGGTCTTGTGATCAGCCGCGTCCCTGCAGTAGATGTGGACATCTGTGGTGCTTCCCTGTGTTTTGCCTCCTCGGCGGAAGCTGGGCTAGCTGTCTGAGCCATCAGAGGGCTGGCAGTGCTCAGTCCCTCTTAGGTTTCATGTCCTGCTTGGCTCTATCGATGGCCTGGAGCCTCTGACAGAAAATGTGGCCACCACTGCCACGGGAGGCTCAGGGCCGCAAGCTGGCCTGTCCTGTCCACAGCACCCCTTCTACCTGGGGGATGTTTCCCAGCGTCCTGGGCCTTTACCACGCTCAAAATTCTCAGAATCAGCCCTTGCGTCTTGTGCGTGTGTTTGGTATTGAGGTTTGAACCCAGGGCCCCTCTCGTTTGCCGCGTAGGCACTCTGTTCCTTACGCCCTTTTTGCATTCTAGAGCCCGGTGTTTTGTCTGGGGATGGCTCAGAGCACAGGGCGCCCCCCACAAGTGGACCTAGAGACACGCCACTGTGCCTGGCCCCCTCACTGAGATGGGGGCTCACTCACGCGGTGCCCAGTCCCTGCCTCCAGGTAGCTGGGATTCGAGCCTGTGGCTCAACCTCTTGCCCCTACATATCCTTCCCACAGCAGCTTGGAGTAGACACGACTCGGGACCCACACACAGCCGGTTCTGCACTTGCTCTCCCTGTGACACGTCTCAGCATCGTCCCTCCCTTGTTTAGAATTTTCTGGTCTGAAGCAGAACCTTGTAGCACACCTTATAACTTCTGCCAAGGTGACCACAGCGTGTTTCCCCTCCCCAGAGACCTCTGTTGGTACAATGCTGGAACTGCACAGAATTTTCTACGGTGAATAGAAGCAAATCCTCTGGCCCGGGGACATTTTTCCAAAGATGGTCATCTTGTCGTCTCCAGGCCGCCAGGCTTCTAAAAGCTGCAAGAGCAATGGCACAGGTGCACTGCATGTGAATGCATGGCCGTGTGCACAGTGCGTGCACGTCTGCTCATCATGTACAGATGGACTGAGTAGACAATCCTCCAGGGGGTGGGTGTGGTGCTGGGGTGATGGAACGCTCATGTCCATGCACGGGGCTGGACAGGCAGGCAGTCCTGCGTCCTGTCTGGTCTTGTCGGTGGTGTGCACGACATGGGCTCCCTCGCACTCTGGCTCCTCCGCCTGTGTGTGATGGAGGTCTGGGTGTGCCACCAGGTCCCCACCACGCCAGGCTTGTGCAGAGCCCACCAATCCCCTGGGATCGGAATGACTGACATTGCCTGTGTGTTCCACGCAGAGAGAGACTTGGGACTCGTTCACCGATTAGCACCCTGGCGATGTCTTGGTACCAGAATGCTCCTTGTTTTCTTTCTTAGTTGTCCTGGACTCTGCGTGTCCCTCTCCATCACATTCCCAGCACGGGGTTAGAGTCAAGCAAGCGGCAACTCAGGCAGCCCACGTGTAGGACCTGCAGAGTTGGAGAACAGCCCCTCTGCAGACCTGTCCTGGCTCTGCAGCACCGGGCTCACGGCCCCATCGCTCCTGGGGCTTTTCCCCACGGGCGGGGTCCAGGCTTGCTCTTCCTATTAGAAGAAGAGTCCCTGTACGAGGGCCCCGTTTCGGGGGAGCAGACCCCCCCCCTGCTCCTCAATCTGCAGGGGCAGTGATCTCAGGCACCGAGGACACAGGGCTCGCCCGGCTCTTCCAGAGCAAGGAGAAGCCCTGGAGGGAGGAGATCACCAGAAGAGAAGCAGAGCAGGGCTGGGAGGAGCGGAGGTGCAGGGGAGACGCCCCGCTTCCACGGGGCTCCTTCAGAGTCTCCACTCCACGCGGCACACGCTGGGCTGTCCTCATGTCACAGGTGTGCAGCCACTGCCTGGGACACCACCAGGCCCAACAGCAGCCGTAGCCTGCCGTTGTGGCTTTATCTGGCTTGGTGTCATGGCAGAACCGGGGTTTGAAGACAGGGCCCATTCCTCTGAGGGCCCAGGCCTCTGTCCTGTTCCTTCCTTTGATGAGGGAACTGAGGCTAACAGGTGCGCACGCAGTCCACATCGCCCTCAGCGTGCACACGGGCTGGCCCTGGCCTCCCGGCCCAGCCACTGCTGCCCCTCTGGGGCTGGGGACCTCCTATCTTACAGGCCCAGGCCAACCGGGCTCCTGATAAGTGGGGAGGTCGGGGAAGAGGCCAGCACGGCAGACACGCCCTGCAGCAGTGCACTGCTGGCCGGGCACTGGGGGAGCCCTGGAGAAGGCCCCGTTCAGATCACGCAGCCCCACGGCTTCCTGCCAGGGGCAGTCCACGCACACGAGCCTGGCCAAGGTCCCGTGTGATGGACCACAGGGGCCCGCAGCCATAGGACCGTGGGGCAGCTCTGGGTGCTGAGGGTGACAAGAGAGGGAGAAGATGCGCAGATCCAGTGCAGGGCCCCAAAGGAGGGTCAGGAGGAGTGGCTGCCCCGAGACGCGATGGAGCAGGCCATGGTCACTGGCCCCTGCCAGGCTGCTCGATTTTACTTTATACAAAACACCTGACCTACTCAATGACCAAGGGAATCGATGGCACAGGTACAAAGGGAACCGCACCTTGTCTCTGCACGTGGGATTAAGCTATGAGATGAACGCCCCGGGGCTGCCGTGGGAGTGGCAGGCACCTGTCAACAGAGCCCAGGGGTGGGAAGATCCCCCGAGGAGCCGGGGGCCGGCCGGGAGGACTCGGACCCTCTGTGAAGGCGCGCCTCCATGACCTGTCCCCAGAGTTCCGACGGGCTTCTGATGAGCTGAAGCTGGAACTGGTGGGAGCGGGCCCGCTGTCCTGCCTCGTTCACTCAGTCCGCGCAGTGAGCACTGACCCAGGCCTGAGGAAGGCTGGAAGGAGTACTTCAGCAGGGAAAGTGAGCCCAAGCCCAGAATCTCCTGCACAGAGTCACACATAGCCAAGTTCCTCTGCCCAGATGAGGGTGGAGACGCATGCACTCAGGTCACTTGCTCATGCAAACACTGATTTTTTTTTTTTTTGTCAGTCATGAAGCTTGAAGTCTGGGCCTGAGTGCTGTTCCTGAGCTCTTCAGCTCAAGGCTGCTACCCTACCCCTGGGCCACAGCCCCAGCTCCAGTTTTCTGGTGGTTAATTGGAGATAAGAGTCTCACGGGTTGGCTTTGAACTGCGATCCTCAGATCTCAGCCTCCTGAGTCGCGAGCGTTGCAGGTGTGAGCCAGCGCGCCCGGCTGAAATGATGATTCTTAAAGCATTTTGTCATTTTTTCTTTTACAGAACAGCGAAACGAACAACAGAGGAGAGCCAGAAAAGACAAGACACCATGGCGAACTTTCTCAGATGGCCTCGGAAGACAGCGACGTGTTTGGTAGGTGGCGTGTTTGCTGGGTGGCGTGGAGTGTCACATGGTGGCCACGTGGTGGCCACACTTCCTGGGGAAGCTGTTCTGGATGACAGTATGGGCACTGTGCAGCCTGGCTCTCCAGGACCCCGGTGGCTCCTGTTTCGTTGTTTCTGTCTGCTCTGGTGTGGGCATCTCCTGTAGCCCGGCGCACGCCACCCGTTCCTCTGCAGTCTTCCTCTCATCCCTGTGCGTGGGGAGGGAGCATCACCCATGAACTGTGGCCGGTGTTGGGAAGTGACTTTCCTGTTGCCGCGTGGAACGCACCTGCTTTGTTGTCTTGGCGCAGCAGGCTCAGATCCCGAGCCCTCAAGGTCCACAAAGGTGAAGGGCGATTCCCACCAGGCCACTGGCCCTCCAGGCCCACGTCTGGCCTCTGGATTCCTTCTCATGTCACGTGTTAGCGGGCGATCGGTGGAATTTCCGTGTTCTGGGAAGGCATGGCGGGAGGGTCTCCATGCTGGAGGCTTTCTTTAGAGGCGCTGTGCTGTGCTCCGAATGTGGCTTCCCCTGAGAGCAGCGTCCCCGCCCTCACAGCCAGGCCGCGCTGGCTGCTCCCGCCATGACGGGAACATGTGTGTCCCGGTGTCCTCAGATGCTTGGTCACCACACCACGGACCCCCTCAGGCCCCTGCTGGGCATTTTGTCCCCGCATCAGCAGAATGGTGGGGATTAGGGACAGCGAAGCTCTCGGTGACCTCACCAGAAAATCACTGCGGGACTCCACATCAAGGCTGGAAAGAGAGCCGATGGCAGGCCCCGGCTGGGGCCGGCCGGACCCCATGGGCACAGGTGCCACGAGCCGTGGCTCATACCTCAGTGTGCAGTCCACACACTGAATCAGACAAAGCCCAGCTGGCTTCCTCTGTGCCTCAGCCATAGCCGGCGGTGAGCATTCTCTCAGTGCTGCACCAACAGAGTTCACATTTCCTGGGGCACCGCCCCCTCCCCCCCAGAGGCTGGCGTGGGCGCTCCACACTCACTCTGTGGGGCACAGTTTTCTCTGCACTGAGGACTCTCCACACGCCTACCAAGAGGAAGGAAGCATGCCACGCAGGGCAGTCAGAGAGCTACGTGTTGACTGGAGAGCCAGGTTGCTTTGTGGCAGACCAGTTGCTAAGCTCTGTTGAGCCACACACCCTTGTCCTCTGCCCACACAGAACTGTGGTCTGAAGGCCAAGCACAGGGAAGAAAGCAGCATCCAGCCCTGCCCACCCCTGTCCAGAGCCCTGGAACAGTGGGGAGAGTGCTGGCTGGGCCCCCACCAGGCCCAACAACTCCCCTGGACCAGGCTAGCCATTCAGAGGGTCGCCAGGAGAGGGAGCGCCTGCGCTGTGGGAGGGACTGGCTTCTTCCAGGCGGGCTGGAGGTTAAAGCCAGAGCTGAGCAGCTCATTCCTCCTCGTGCACAATCCCAGCAGGCAGAGGAAGCAGAGGCCGCCTTCAATACGGGGGGGGGGGGGGCAGACTCGGTGGCAGAGCCTCTGCCAAGCCCCTGGGTCAGCCACGGGGCTTCATCTCGAAGCAGCTTCCGCTGGGAAGCCATCGATCTGGGATGTCACTTAAGGGCATATAGTATACAACTCAGGTCTCCACTTCCAGTGCAGATTCCACTTCTGTGGGGGGGGGGGGGCGGCTGCCCATCCCCTCCCCTCCCCCTCCTCCCCTCCCCCAGCGCAGGCAGGGAGTGGACCCAGGACCTTGGCAGCCTCCGGTACTAGTGACACAGACAGGAGGGAGCCCAGTGCTTCCGTGCGCGCCGTCACACCTGGATGTCCCCACATCTGTCCAGACCAAGAGCCCATCTGCTTTGTGTTGGCCCTGCCCTGGAAGAGGGCAGCAGTGACAGCTGCAGGGCCCGGCCAGGTGGCCCCTGCCCTCCCTCCCAGCCCTCTGGCCTGTGGGTTATGTGCGCCCTCCTGGACCTGGGAAGGGGGGCATGCAGGTGCGTGGAGGCTGGGCACCCCCCTGCTGGTTTGCCTGGCCCCAGTGCTGCAGCTCGTTGTGTTCTGGCCCCAGTGGTGTTGTGTTGGTCCCCTCTGCTGCTGGGCACAGGTGGCAGGAGGAACACGTGAAGCTCACACCGCACACGGAAGCGTACGCGAACACATGACGCGTCTGCAATTGCCCTTTCACCCCAACACCTGTCTCAGAGACGCGGAGGATGGTTGTGTGCTTTGGAATGGAAAGCCATCTCCACTGGTTATTTTTACTGCCGTGGCTGTCGTGGGTAGGGAAGCCATTGCTCATCCAGTCTGTCTGTCCTGCTCCCGGGGCGGTCCCGGGCGGATGCCAGCCTTCCCACAGGCTGGAGAAGGGCTCAGCACGTCTGAGCCTTGCCGTGGCCCCGTGTGGACACAGCCACTCCCTGCCATGCCACTCCCGGCATGCATGAGACACGGCAGCACCCGCCTCTCCACACAGGACTATAGAGCCGTCTCTGGTGGCTTCTTTCTGGGCTTCCATTTTGCAGGAAACTAAATCCCCAGTTTCCGATTCTGAGGAGTTGTGCAAGGTGGCGTCTCCAGGGTGAGCCACGGCCACCTTCCCCACATGTGTCTCTGCAGGCAACATCGAGAGAAACAGGAAGAGCCAACACCCAGAGGGAGCCTGTCCTGCAGGGAAAGGGGATTGGACTGGTACTGAGAGGCCACCAAGAGGCTGCACCAGGGGTGGCCAGGGCCCAGTGTGGCGAGTTCTGGGCGGCCGAGAGCTTCCTTAGAAGGCCACAAGTTCCTGCAGTAGGTGGGTGGGGCAGTCGGGGAGACAGGGACAGAAAGGGGTGCAGAGGAGCTGCTGCCTAGGGGCAGGGCTCATTGGGCCCTGGCAACTGCCCTGCCTGGGGTGGCCTCAGAGTCACTTAGGGTCAACAGAGCTACAAGAGGACAGCGAGGCTCCAGAACAAAGAGAGGCAGACATCACACAATGGCACAAACAGCAGATGCGAAGTGCTTCAGCCAGTGGGAGAGCCGAGCGCCCCCGCCCGAGCCCCAGGGGGGCTTGAGTGTGCAAGCCCAGGTGGGACCCAGTTCGGGAGCTCGTCTTGTATAGTGGGGTGAAGTGAGTTCCATTTGGGGTCTATCAGTAAGAGCCTCTGTTTCAGACTTCCCCCTCGGCTCAGCCCGGTGTGTCACTGGACTTGGTCGCGCAGGTGACCCACAGGACTGTTTCCCACTCCCCGGGCCCCAGGAGCCCATCGCAGGCACAGCAGGTGACAGTGCCACCGCAGCAGCACATCCTTCCGGGCCCTGTCCTCAGAGGCCCTCTCCCGTCCCCCAGGACAGGAGCCCCCTTCTGCCAGGAGCATTTGGTGCCCATATTTTGAAGAAATCAGGGTTGGATGGGAAAGCAACACTGCAGGCCGGATGGTCTCCGCACGGTGGCCTCGGGTGGGGGGAGGGGAGCCTCCAGGTCCATTCTCCTTTTCCTTTGCTCCTGGGAAGCTGTCAGAGCCCAGAGAGAGCTCTGCCACGCGGGAATGAAGGACCTGAGCGGGGACGGGATGTGGGGCCCGCGGGTTCTGTGACCCCCGTGGTGTCTGCACCCCACCCCGAGAGGAGCCACAAAACTGCGACCACTAAGCTGGAGCACTACAGCCTCCTGCAGGCCAAGGCAGGGGAGAGGGGGCCTCACGTGGGTAGTGACAGAGATAAATGTTTCAGCTCATGTTTCTCATACCTTCCTTCTTTTGAATCCGTTTCTCTGTCCAGCAAGACCCTGAGGTGTGCCGGGGCGTGGGGCTTGGCCAATTAGGGGGGGTGTGGGGGGCTGTGGTCATGCTCAGGGCGATGGAATGTTTGTTGTCTCTGTTCTAAGAACAGGGGCACTGACCGTCCACGGGTCCCCCGTGACCCATGGCTGTTCCATGGAGTACACTCCATTTGGGGAGCCAGAGTCACCCGGTGCCAAGCAGTGAACGCGAGTGCTAAGTGAACAGCAAGCATCCAAAGGCAGGACTGGCACTCTGCCCTTCCCCTCGCCCCTCTCTTCTAGACCCCTGAGCCCCTGCCCCCCTTTCTCGCCGCGGACTTGCAGGCGTTCTAGCAGAAGCGGGACATTAGACGCAGCTTTTCTGCAGAGACACAGCTCCTCAGTGCACTCTCCGCCAGTCTTCATTGTCCAAGGCACAAAGGTTCCTTTCATTGCTGTAAATGAAAATGTTCTCATTCTGCACATATTTCTGGAGCGGTTCTGTACAGTGGAATGAGCTCTGCTGGGTGAGGCCGTGGAGACAGAGCGGCTTCACACCCCGGCTGCTTTCCTTCCATCTCCAGGAGCCTCTGTTTTTATACTGTAAAATGGGGCTCAGTCAGAGGCGGAGGAAGGAGTGAAAGACCCACCCCAAATTGTCTTTTTCTATTTTTGTGTGTGTGCCAGTATTGGGGCTTGAACTCAGGACCTGGGTACTTACTGTTACTTAGCTTTAGTTTGTTTTTGCCCAGGACTAGTGCAGCTCCCCTCCGGCTGTGGGTGGTAAATTGGAGATAAGAATCTCAAGGACTTCTAAGACCAGCTGACTTTGAACCTGGAGCCTCAGCTGTCAGCTTCCTGAGTATGTAGCTAGGTTGACAGGTGTGAGCTGCCTTTTTATAACACACTTTCTGTTTCCTCCTCTTGCTTCCGCCCACCGCCTGCATCATGGCTCACAGTATTTCCTGTGCCAGTGCTTCAGCTTAGCAGGACTGTGAGTCATCTTCAGAAAGCCACGGGGGGGGGGGGGGGGCTGCGGGGGGAGCTGGCCACCCAGGGCTGGCTCAGAGGGGTGCTGGAGACAGGAGGGAGGGCGGGAGGGAGACCCCCCCCCACATTGCTGTCTGCTGCATTGATAGTAGTGACATTGCAGAAAACTAAGATTTTTAGTTTTTGGTGAATGCGTTTTGATAGCACTGTGACAAGCCTTGCAGAATCTAGTTCCTTCACTGTTCTCGTAATTACCGGTGCATAATAGAAAGGCATATGGAGTTGAATATTGACAGTCTGTATGCAAACATCCTTCCTGTACCTATCTTCTTCTGTGTCCTGACTTATTTCCTGTTGGTTTGAAAAGTTGTATTTGAGCAAAGTAAAAACTTCCTTAATTGCTCTGTGTGTGTGTGTGTGTGTGTGAGAGAGAGAGAGAGAGAGAGAGAGAGAGAGAGAGAGAGGAGAGAGAGAATGTATGTGTGAAATGTGCATGCACCAGTCCTAAGACTAGAACTTAGGGCTTTTGTGCTCAAGGCCTAGCGCTCCACCACTTGGGCCAGAATCATGTTTTACGTTTGACAGTGTTGTGATGTGGTTTGCGTAGCATTTTAAGTGTACGCTTAATAGATTTCTGAGTAGCCAGAGTTGTACAACTCTGCTAATCTGATTTTAGGAGTTCTCGTCACCACAGGCCCCCATGCTCCGTGCTCCTGCCCCCGGCCTGCGGGCCCTGAGCACACTCCCCAGACTGCCAGCTTCCTCTGGTGTTTCTGGACCTGGTCGTCTACAGGCCTGCCTGGCTCTTCTACTGGGGCAGCCCGGGTGACCACTTCATCCCTTTGTCTGTGGACAGCACGGTGTCTTGTGACACTTTGTCCCTCTGGTCCAGCAGCGTGTGTGCTGGCCGTTGTGCTCCTGCTGCCTCTGGTGGGTCTTGGGTGGACTTGGGTGTGTGATTCTCTCAGGCCCACCCCAGGGAGGCCACGTTTATCTCGTCTGTTTCGTCCTTCTGTTCAGAGCAGGGTGTCTGGGTGTCTTCCCTGGTTGAGGGTGTTTATAAAACACCATTCCCCAGAGGCACAGATCCCTCGAGACTGTGTGTTGACCTGGTCTGTGGTCTGGGGCCGGTGGGAAGCTGGAGAAGGCAACTGTGCAAGGTCTCCAGGGTCAGAGATCAGGCTCCTGCCTCCCCGGGCCACGGACTGGGCTGTGGTGGTGGCCGCTTTAGAGTGAGCCTGCTCTGAAACAAAGCCTCTCCCTGCCAACCTTCAGGAAGCTTCCCTGGGCTGGAAGGGTGTGGAGCAGCCCTTAGTAGAGAGACCTTGGATTTGGGGGACCTAAGGGACACGTGAAGTTTGGGGATGCAGGGCCTGTCGTGGCGTGCTCCCATCGGCCCAGCCCAGACCTGGCCGGAGGTGCCTGGGGTCTGCGGGGAGCGCTGCCCTGAAGCCACCTCGCTGTCACTTGGAGATGTTTTTGAACAACAGGAACAGGAATTTTTCAAAAGGCAGTTTGGTTTTTGTTTCGTTTTGTTTTGTTTCGGTGGCACTGCGGTGGCACTGAGAACCCTGCATTCACCAGGCAGGTGCTCTGCCTCCTCAGCCTTGCCCCTGCCCGTTTTGCCTTATTGTTCAGGCAGTTTTGTCCACTCCTGCTCCCGTCCACCCCCTGCCCCTGTCCACCCCCCCACTCCCGTCCACTCCCTGCAGGAGGCGGGCTGTGGGCATGTCCCCACACTTCTACTAAGAGAAGAAACGCAGCTCTGGAAAGGACTCTGCCACAAGAACCTGAGGCTCACAACCGCGGGTGTCATGGTCCTTCGTCCCAGAGTTTGAGTCCTCCTGACATCTCAGGAACCGCAGGTCCCGGAATCTCCTGGGAAGTCGGGTTGTGCAGGTGACTGCGGACAGGGCCCTCTGACCAGGCCAGCACTGCAGCGGGCCAGTTCCTGGGCAGTAGCTAGTGTGAACAGGCCATTTTATTTACCTAGCACCTGGGTGACTGTGCTGCCCTTGGCACGAGTCCGTCAGACAAGGCTGGCACGGGGACCCGGGGCCTGGAGCCCAAGCAGAGCTGGTGCAGGGCTGGCATGCCGCATCCTCTGGGCCTGCACACTGTTGGCCAGGACTCCAGGTTGCTGGACTCTGGTCCTGTTAGAAAGCTTGTGGCAAATTTCCCATCAGGCACCAAGGTGACCCATTGCAACCCACAGAGGCCTCACAGACAGCCCAGCCTTATCACCCAGGAGGCCGCTTCTGCCGGTGACCTTCCTCGAGCTGCGCTGGCATTTGGGTGTTGGCAGAAGCCGGACCAAGGGCGTCGGCATGGCGGCAGCCTTTCGCTACGGCAAGCGGCCACAGCAGCAGCCATGCCCTTGCCCCCCACTCCCAGGGGACGGCTGGGGCAGTGGCCCAGGCACCTGCTCATGGCCATGGCAACCGGACCCCTGAAGACTAATCCACGCCTGCTGAAGGGGAAGCGGAGAGTTCTCAGAGGAGAGTGGAGGAGGTCAGCCGCACTGCAGCCTTGACACACACCCAGAACGCTGAGGTGGATTCCCTGTGAAACAAGAGGTGACAATGGGCTCTACTAAGAGCTCCTGGTCCTGGACGGGTCTGTGAGGAACCCCCGTCCACTAAACACGAGGGACCTGTCCTTGGCTGAATTCCCTTAATTGCTCCATGTAAGGGGCATCTGATTATTTGATCATGATGGTCTCCCTACATGTAACAGGAAAGAGAAGAAATTCTAAAGATTCATACACATTCCTGCTCCAAAGTAACACAAATTCTGGAACAGC